>NW_022266031.1:0-90000 GCF_002021735.2 Oncorhynchus kisutch | reverse complement strand
AAGAAACCTAGAGAGGAACCAGGCTATGTGGGGTGGCCAGTCCTCTTCTGGCTGTGCCGGGTGGAGATTATAACAGAACATGGTCAAGATGTTCAATGTTCATAAATGACCAGCATGGTCGAATAATAATAAGGCAGAACAGTTGAAACTAGAGCAGCAGCACAGTCAGGTGGAAGTTGAAACTGGAGCAGCAGCATGGCCAGGTAGACTGGGGACAGCAAGGAGTCATCATGTCAGGTAGTCCTGGGGATGAGCTATGATAGAGCTACTACAATGCTAGGCTAGAGCTACGGTGACGCTACTAAAATGCTAGGCTAGAGCTACGGTGTAGCTACTACCATGCTAGAATAGAACTATGGTGTAGCTACTACAATGCTAGGCTAGAGCTATGGTGTAGCTACTATCATGCTAGGCTAGAGCTAGGCTAGAACTATGGTGTAGCTACTACCATGCTAGGCTAGAGCTATGGTGTAGCTACTATCATGCTAGGCTAGAGCTAGGCTAGAACTATGGTGTAGCTACTACCATGCTAGAATATAACTATGGTGTAGCTACTAACATGCTAGGCTAGAGCAATGGTGTAGCTACTACAATGCTAGGCTAGAGCTACAGTGACGCTACTACAATGCTAGGCTAGAGCTACGGTGACGCTACTACCATGCTAGGCTAGAGCTATGGTGTAGCTACTACTATGCTAGGCTAGAGCAATGGTGTAGCTACTACTATGCTAGAATATAACTATGGTGTAGCTACTACCGTGTTAGGCTAGAGCTAGGCTACAGTTATGATATAGCGACTACAATGCTAGGCTAGAGCTATGCTAGAGCTATGGGAGATCTACTACCATGCTAGACTAGAGCCAGGCTAGAGTTATGATATAGCTACTACCATGCTAGGCTAGAGCTATTGTGTATCTACTACCATGTTAAAAGCTAGAGTTATGATATAGCTGTTACCATGTTAAGCTAGAGCTAGAAATATGGTGTACCTACTACCATGTTCCTGCAGGTTCATGCTCTACAACATCTGCATAGTATGACCCTACCTCACACAGGAAGCAGCACATGTCCTAATCCAGGCACCTGTCATCTCCCGTCTGGACTACTGCAACTCGCTGTTGGCTGGGTTCTGGGCTCGTGACAACAAACCTCTGAAATGTATCCAAATACGCTGCAGCCCGTCTGGTTTTCAACCTTCTCATGCTCTCCCATGTCACCCCGGTCCTCCACTAGCTTCCAGTCAAAGCTCGCATCCACTACAAGACCATGGTGCTTGCCTACGTAGCAGCAACAGGAACTGCCCCTCCCTAACTGCAGGGTATGCTCAAACCTTCCTCCCAACCCAAGTCCTGCCACCTCTGGACTCTTGGCCCTCCTACCCCTAATGGGATGTCAGACCCTGCTCAGCCCAGTCCAACTCTTCTCTGTCCTGGTGTCACACCCTGATCAGTTTCACCTGTCTTGTGCTTGTCTCCACCCCCCCCACCAGGTGTTGCCCATTTCCCCCACTTTATCTCCTGTGTATTTATACATGCATTTTCTGTTTGTCTGTATCCAGTTCGTCTTGTCTTGTCAGGTCGTACCCGCGTGTTTCCCGGTTTCTTGTTCTCAAGATTTTGTTTCTACTCTTCCCGGTTCAAACCTTTCTGCCTGTCCTGACCCTGAACCTGCCAGAAGTCCGGTACCTGCCTGACTCTGATCTGGATTACGAACCTCTGCCTGTAGATTCAAACTATCTACCTCCTGTGTTTGCATCTTGGTCTTATCCTGAGGCGTAGTCCTGGCACCACAACGGTGGAACAAGCGAACCCCTGAAGATAGGCCAGCAGAGTCCCTGCCCATCTTCAGAAAATATCTGAAACCCTACTTTCTTCGAAGACTCTCTTAAATAACCACAAAGCACCCCACCTCGCTGATGGCTACTTTACTGAGGAGAAGTGTACTGACTATGCCTGTGATATGTGGTTGTTCTACCTAGCTAGTTACAAATTGATAAAGTGCCTAAAGCTAATAGGGAAGTGGAACAGAGAGAACAGGAGGAGAGTAGCGACTCTGGACCCTGCAGAGTTGCTAAAGGGACAATCTTATTGGCTGAAATACATTGGACCCTATCCACATTCCTCCACCCTTCACCTGCATGGTTACAGGATCAGGACTTATCGCCAAGGCTTTCATCCAGAGCACCAGGCTATTGGCAGCAGCAGCCTCTGTGATATCCCTCCTCTGCTCTGCTCTGTGGTGGAGCTGGCACCAAACCCACCGTTCACTTCCTTCCACATCAGAGGGTTCCGCCACATGCTAACTGTCACACATGAAGCACTGCTAGCCCAAAGGGGGGTCTGCTGGCTCATATGGGAATATGGAGAAGGGCTGGGGAGGTTGCCAGAAATAAAAACATGGAGAGATACTGTCACACACACATGCGCACATGCATAAACGCATGCACACACACACACACAAAATATAAAACAGCAGGCTCCTCAGAGAGTATGGTGATTTATCCGGATGCCTGTTCTGTTCTGCGTCGCACTCCAGAGAGACCCTGGTGGTGCTCCACTACGCCCAGCCTAGAGTGCACCGGAGCTGGGACCAGCGCTGTAGAAGAGACCCCTTCTCTCCTCTCCTCTGTTCCTCCTTCTTGCTCGTTTTCATAACCACCAGCAGCTGTTGGAGCAATTAGCCATGAACTAACTGTACTTTACTACAATACCCCAGACCTCAGCCTCATCACAATTAGCTCCCTAATGGGGTCTAAACAACCAAGGAGGAACAAATACATAAAGAAGGCAGTGTGTGTGTGCCGGAGTGGGGGCGGGCAGAGAGAGGGTACGGTGGCGCAGTGCATCGGTGCTGCAATGGGGCAGTGGGGGATATGGGGCAGTGGGGGATCTGGGGAAGGTAGTGGGGGGATCTGGGGAAGGCAGTGGGGGGATCTGGGGAAGGCAGTGGGGGGATCTGGAGCAGGCAGTGGGGGATCTGGGGCAGTGGGGGATATGGGGCAGGTAGTGGGGGGGATCTGGGGAAGGTAGTGGGGGGATCTGGGGCAGGCAGTGGGGGATCTGGGGAAGGTAGTGGGGGGGATCTGGGGCAGGCAGTGGGGTGGATCTGGGGCAGGCAGTGGGGGATCTGGGGCAGTGGGGGATATGGGGCAGGCAGTAGGGAGTGATCTGGGGCAGGCAGTAGGGAGGGACCTGGGGCAGGCAGTAGGGAGTGATTTGGGGCAGGCAGTGGGAGGGATCTGGGGCAGGCAGTGATCTGGGGAAGGCAGTAGGGAGGGACCTGGGGTACGGTGGCGCAGTGCATCGGTGCTGCAATGGGGCAGTGGGGGATATGGGGCAGTGGGGGATCTGGGGAAGGTAGTGGGGGGATCTGGGGAAGGCAGTGGGGGGATCTGGGGAAGGCAGTGGGGGGATCTGGAGCAGGCAGTGGGGGATCTGGGGCAGTGGGGGATATGGGGCAGGTAGTGGGGGGGATCTGGGGAAGGTAGTGGGGGGATCTGGGGCAGGCAGTGGGGGATCTGGGGAAGGTAGTGGGGGGGATCTGGGGCAGGCAGTGGGGTGGATCTGGGGCAGGCAGTGGGGGATCTGGGGCAGTGGGGGATATGGGGCATGTAGTGGGGGGGATCTGGGGAAGGTAGTGGGGGGATCTGGGGAAGGCAGTGGGGGGATCTGGGGAAGGTAGTGGGGGGGATCTGGGGCAGGAAGTAGGGAGTGATCTGGGGCAGGCAGTGGGGGGATCTGGGGCAGGCAGTAGGGAGGGATCTGGGGCAGGCAGTGGGGGGATATGGGGAAGGCAGTGGGGGGATCTGGGGCAGGAAGTATGGAGTGATCTGGGGCAGGCAGTGGGGGGATCTGGGGCAGGCAGTATGGACGGATCTGGGGCAGGCAGTGGGGGGGGGGTCTGGGGCAGGCAGTGGGGGGATCTGGGGCAGGCAGTATGGAGGGATCTGGGGCAGGTAGTGAGGGAATCTGGGGCAGGTAGTGGGGTGATCTGGGGCAGGTAGTGGGGGGATCTGGGGCAGGTAGTGGGGGGATATGGGGAAGGCAGTAGGGAGGGACCTGGGGCAGGCAGTAGGGAGTGATCTGGGGCAGGCAGTAGGGAGTGATCTAGGGAAGGCAGTAGGGAGGGACCTGGGGCAGGCAGTAGGGAGTGATCTGGGGCAGGCAGTAGGGAGTAATTTGGTGCAGGCAGTAGGGAGTGATCTGGGGCAGGCAGTAGGGAGGGTCCTGGGGCAGGCAGTAGGGAGTGATTTGGGGCAGGCAGTAGGGAGGGATCTGGGGCAGGCAGTAGGGAGTGATCTGGGGAAGGCAGTAGGGAGGGACCTGGGGAAGGCAGTAGGGAGTGATCTGGGGCAGGCAGTTGGGAGGGACCTGGGGAAGGCAGGAGGGAGGGACCTGGGGCAGGCATTAGGGAGGGACCTGGGGCAGGCAGTAGGGAGGGACCTGGGGCAGGCAGTGTGTTCTCTCTTCCTTCTAGTCCTATGCGGCCTTTGGCAGTCTGCCGATCGGAAGAGGAGAATGAGAAAAGAGGGGGATGAAGAGGAGGGGAGGAAGAGGGAGAAGAGTACGAAGTGGAGGAGGAGGGGGAGGGGGAAGAGCATGGGGAGGAGGGGGAGGAAGAGGAGGAGGGAGACATAGTGGAGAAGGATGAGGAGGAGGAGGAGGAGGAGGAAGAGGAGGCAGTCACTGCATGGCGGGCGGTGAGACAGTGGGTTGTTTGACATCTCATATTCAAATTGAAAGTGACATATCTGTGGTCTTTACGCCGTCGTCTAACTATCAGTTCTGTGAAATGCTAACATTTGGTGTGACGGGGTGTTACTGTGACTTTTAGACAGGGCTCTAGACGGTCCCTACGGGCTCCTTTCTGTGTGGGAGAGGGATATGACACACAGACACACACACACACACACACACACACACACGTACATATGCACAGACTCACACATGAACACACACACATACGCATGCACAGACACACACAAACACACACACACAGACTCACACACACACACACGTACACACACACACACACATATACATACATACATATGCACAGACTCACACATGAACACACACACATACGTATGCACAGACACACACACACACACACACACACACACACACACACACACACACACACATACATACATACGTACATATGCACAGACACACACAAACACACACACATACGCATGCACAGACACACACAAACACACACACACACACGTACACACACACACACAGACACACACACACACACACACACACACACACACACACGTACATATGCACAGACTCACACATGAACACACACACATACGCATGCACAGACACACACAAACACACACACACAGACTCACACACACACACACGTACACACACACACACACATATACATACATACATATGCACAGACTCACACATGAACACACACACATACGTATGCACAGACACACACACACACACACACACACACACACACACACACACACACACATACATACATACGTACATATGCACAGACACACACAAACACACACACATACGCATGCACAGACACACACAAACACACACACACACACACGTACACACACACACACAGACACACACACACACACACACATACATACGTACATATGCACAGACACACACAAACACACACACATACGCATGCACAGACACACACACACACACACACACATACATGAAGGTCTGAAACATAATATATGGTTGATTACTTTACTACAACGACATCAGTTCATTAGTGTGACCTGCTTCAGCAGTCACGTTCTGGTCTTTGACTTATTTATTCATTACTGTGACTTGATTCAGCAGTCACACTCTCATGTATATCTTCTTTAGTAGGTGTGCTTGCTGAAAGAACAACTACTCAAATCTGACATACTTTTTTATGAACCCTCGTCTTCTGTTGACATCTGTAGCTCTCAACCCGTAACAACAAAACAACGTTAAAACCTGCCGGTTGACCAAAAGTATTGTTATGGTAGAGGAAGAAGTTTAGAAGTTGGAATTGTTAGAAGCTAGTGTTGAAAATTTGAGGTTTGCTTCGTAGTAGAAGTTGCCACAACCTGATCTGTTTTACCTGTCTTGTGCTTGTCTCCACCCCCCCCCCCCCCCCCCCCACCAGAGGTCTCCACCCCCCCCCCCCCCACCAGGTGTCTCCACCCCCCCCCCCCCCCACCAGGTGTCTCCACCCCCCCCACCAGGTGTCTCCACCCCCCCCCAACAGGTGTCTCCACCCCCCCACCAGGTGTCTCCACCCCCCCCACCAGGTGTCTCCACCCCCCCACCAGGTGTCTCCACCCCCCCCACCAGGTGTCTCCACCCCCCCCACCAGGTGTCTCCACCCCCCCCACCAGGTGTCTCCACCCCCCCACCAGGTGTCTCCATTCTCCATTATTTCCTGCTTATTTATACCTGCGTTTTCCATTTGTCTGTTGCCAGTTCGTCTTGTCTTGTCAGGTCGCCTGCCTGCCTTCCTGTACCTGCCTGTCTCTAACCTGAATTTCAAACCTATGCCTGCCCTCAACTTGCCCTTTGCTTGACCCTTGTGTTAAAACAAATATCTAAGCATCAAACTCTCCTGTGTCTGCATCTGGGTCTTATCCTGAATCGTGATAGAAAGAACTGGCCATGACTGCACAACTGACTCGGACCAGCTCGGCAACGCTGTCTCCTTCCAAGGAGCTGTCATCTGAAGACACGAGGAGTTACTTCAAAACGTCAGAACTCCAGACCTGGGTGCAACGCCACGGAAGCAATGCTTCACTGCATTGCTGGAGAAATTCCCCAGCAAACTACAGCGGTAACCTGCCAGACTCTCAGTAATCCCGCTACCAGCGGCACTTTTCCCCAGCCTACCCCGGGGACCCCACTTACCTCCTACGGAGCGCTATGCTGGAGATCCAGGAACCTGCCGGGTGTTTCTCTCCCAGTGCTCCCTTATAGCGTACCTGATAATGCTGATGTCCGGGAGGCCTGAGCTACGGCGGTGTCAGAGCAACAATCCACCGTTTGCCTCAGTCTGGAGGAGTTTGTGGCGGAGGTTAGAAAGGTTTTTGATTCTCCATTGTCCTGGAGAGAGGTTGCTCGGAAGCTATTTCAACTGCGTTAAGACTCCGGTAGTGTAGCAGACTACGTGGTAGATTTTCGCACTTTGGCTGCTGAGAGTGCCTGGAACCCAGAATCCCTATTAGACACGTTCCTTCATGGATTATCAGAGATGGTTGAAGATGAGCTCGCAGCCTGGGTGCTTCCCTTGGACATCGACTCTCTCTTAGCCTTGACCATACGGATCGCTAGGCATCTACGTGAACGTAGGAGGGAGAAGAGGTCTGTTCCCGGTCACACTCGCTCGTCCACGGTTCCCACCTTGCCACCCGAGGAATCCCGGAAGTCCCTGGCGTCTACATTACAGGAAGAATCCGATGTCACCCGAGTTCCATCTGGAATCGCTGAGGGCTATCGACTCGCCTCCTCCGGAGTCCATGCAACTGGCCAGGGCTAGATTGTCTCCTGCTGAACGCTTACGCAGACTGAGCACCAAGAGCTGTCTGTATTGTGGAACAACAGGACATTACATATCTACTTGTCCATTAAAAGACCATGCTCATCAGTAGGTACGAGTACGCTAGTGAGCCGTACGGGGAGTTTCTAATCTCCCATTACTCGCACCCCTCTCCATGCCATCCTGAGGTGGGTGGACCGGTCAAAATATCTCCGGGTGCTCATTGACTCTGGGGCCAACGAGTCCTTTATGGACGCTACCCTGGTGTTGGAGCTGGGAATCTCCACACAACCCCTCTTCATTCCCGTGGACGTCTGGATGGGCGCTCTGTTGGCAGAGTCACCCACAATATGGTTCCTATCAACCTGTGAAGGTCAGGTAATCACAGTAAGTCTATGCAGTTCCTGATCATCGAATCTCCTCATGTGCCCGTGGTGTTGGTTTTCATGGCTCCAGAGGCACAATCTGCTGATTCGACTGGGCTACTGGTTCTATCATGGGTTGGAGCCCATTCTGCTAAATGTGCAATATCTGAAGTCGGCGCAGCCTGCCCCGGATCTCTCTGCCGTCCCTGCGGATTATCAGGACCTCTGGGAGGTTTTCAACAAGGCCCGCACCACATCTCTTCCCCCACATCGACCTTCTCCCGGGCACAGCACCGCCTTGAGGGCGGTTTTTTTTCCCTGTCGGGTCTCATAGTAGTAGTAGTAGTAGTAGTAGTAGTAGTAGTAGTAGTAGTAGTAGTAGTAGTAGCAGTAGTACAGTAGTTAACCTCATAGTAGTAGTAGTAGTAGTAGTAGTAGTAGTAGTAGTGGTATTAGTAGTGTTTAGTAGTAGTAGTAGTAGTAGTAGTAGTACAGTAGTTAACCTCATGGTAGAAGTAGTAGTAGTAGTAATAGCAGTAGTAGTAGTAGTAGTAGTAGTAGCAGTAGTAGTAGTAGTAGTAGTAGTAGTAGTAGTAGCAGTAGTGGTATTAGTTGTGTTTAGTAGTAGTAGTAGTAGTAGTAGTAGTACAGTAGTTAACCTCATATTAGTAATAGTGGTATTAGTAGTGTTTAGTAGTAGTACAGTAGTTAACCTTATAGTAGTAGTAGTAGTGGTATTAGTAGTGTGTAGTAGTAGTAGTAGTAGTAGTAGTAGTAGTATTAGTAGTGATATTAGTAGTGTTTAGTAGTAGTAGTAGTAGTAGCAGTAGTACAGTAGTTAACCTTATAGTAGTAGTAGTAGTAGTTAACCTTATAGTAGTAGTAGTAGTAGTGGTGGTATTAGTAGTGTTTAGTAGTAGCAGTAGTACAGTAGTTAACCTTATAGTAGTAGTAGTAGTAGTAGTAGTAGTAGCAGTAGTACAGTAGTTAACCTTATAGTAGTAGTAGTAGTAGTTGAATATCAAGAGTGGTCTTGCTGAGGAAGTTGATAATGATGTCGTCATCACACCAACCATTCATATCAGTGGTGGCTGCTGAAGGGAGGACGGCTCATAATAATGTCTGGAAAGGAATACATGGAATGGCATCAAACACATTGATACCCATTCCACTAATTCTGCACCAGTCGTCACCATCACCTCCAGTGATTCATATTTATAGTTCCAATTTTAGGTGGATCTCAATGGTGCTTAAAGAAAAATAATCCACATTTGTTTACGTGTTGAACTGTAAAGCTGGTGTAAATAGTTGTTGTCGTATTGCTCAATACTCTCTAGCTGTACACTAAGATTTTTCTGTCATTTCAACAGTAAAACATTGTAGAATGAACAACAAAATAGCATAAATATGTTTTACAACATTAATGCTGTAGAATGTACTGCATTATGGGTAAAATGCCCCCAAAAAATAAGACTGTTGTTAACTGTAATTGGAAATGTGCTGTAAAAATGACTCTTAACATACTGTATTTCTTTAGAATAATAGCTTATGCCTACTGTAGATTACCGTTTTTGTTTCAGGCGCAAACCTCACGCTGTAGGGTGAGACACATGACGCTCAGACTATTTTACTAAATATCTTCTTGAAGCGGCAGTGAAGTGGAAGAATATTTTCAGCACCTGCTTCGTAGGTACCTTTACTTTTTTAAAGTATATTTATTGCTAGGCAACGTTGAATTAGTGCAAGTTTTCTTAGCTTGCTAGCTAGCAAGTTAGCTAGCTCAAGTTGACAAGCCGTTTCGGTCTGCTCTAAATTGTTTACAAATATCATGCTGTGTGACCTCGAAGAAAAATCCCCCAGATAATAATTGAGCTCAGATTTGTGACTGTTATGTTTTCACCATCGCTACAGAGAACATGGCTTGTTTAGATCAAAAGATATGGCCTATATTCCCAAGTAGGATAGCAACCTACACAATAAATAACTTATTGGTAGACATTTCGATGTCACCGTGGTACAGTCTACTCAATGGGAAGAGCATGAACGACAACAACACCAGGACACAGTGTCCTTAGCTGTCACAACCCTCTGTGATTCGGTTTACTCTGCTCTCAGCTGTGCAACATATGTCATTGTTTTTCATGCCAGAAGTGTCCGTATAGCCTCTCCCTGCTCACCATTGTTTACACCATTGTTCCATAATGTTACAGTATTAGCTAAACCTGTTCACTGTACCGGTAGTATGCAAACATTTGGTGGCCATGAGAGAAGACAAAATGTTGTGAGTCTGGTAAAATAATCTGTGGTATTGTGTGTAGATTATAGCAATGTTTGTAATAGTTAGCTAGGGTTTAAGGTAGATGTATCTAGCTGTGTCATTCTCACGAAACTGACATTTGACAACAGAAATCTCAAGTGTCATCTTTCGGCCTCTGATTGGCACAGCGGTCTAAGGCACTGCAGTGCTTGAGGCGTCACTACAGATCCGGGTTCGATCCCGGGCTGTGATGCAGCCGGCCACGACCGGGTGATCCATGAGGCAATGTCCAATTGGCCCAGCGTCTTCCAGGTTAGGGGAGGGTTTGGCCGTCCGGGATGTCCTTGTCCAATCACGCTCTAGCAACTTCCGTGTGACACGGTCGCCAGTTGTACTGTGTTTCCTCCGACACATTGGTGCGGCTGGCTTTTGGGTTAAGCAAGCAGTGTGTCAAGAAGCAGTGCGGCTTGGCGGGGTCATGTTTCGGGGGATGCCCTCGACCTTCGTACGGGAGTTACAATGATCGGACAAGACTGTAACTACCAATTGCATATCATGAAATTGCCGAGAAAAAGGGGTAAAATAAATAAATAATAATATATATATATACACACACTACCATTCAAAACTGTGGTGTTACTTCGAAATGTCCTTGTTTTTTAAATAAAAGCCCATTCTTTTGTACAATGAAATATCATAAAGTTTATCAGAAATACAGTGTAGACATTGTTAATGTTGTAAATTATTATTATAGCTGGAAACAGCAGATTTTTTTTATGGAATATCCGCATAGGCGTACAGAGGCCCATTATCAGCAACCATCACTCCTGTGTTCCAATGGCACATTGTGTTAGCTAATCCAAGTTTATCATTTTAAAAGGCTAATTGATCATTAGAAAACCCTTTTGCAATTATGCTAGCGCAGCTGGAAACTGTTGTTCTGATTATAGATGCAATAAAACTAGCCTTTTTTAGACTAGTTGAGTATCTGGAGCATCAGCATTTGTGTGTTCGATTACATGCTCAAAATGTCCAGAAACAAAGAACTTTCTTCTGAAACTCGTTGGTCTATTCTTGTTCTGAGAAATGAAGGCTATTCCATGCGAGAAATTGCCAAGAAACTGAAGATCTCGTACAACGCTGTGTACTACTCCCTTCACAGAACAGCACAAACTGGCTCTAACCAGAATAGAAAGAGGAGTGGGAGGCCCCGGTGCACAAATGAGCAAAAGGACAAGTGCATTAGAGTGTCTAGTTTGAGAAACAGATGCCTCACAATTCCTCAACTGGCAGCTTCATTAAATTGTACCCACAAAACACCAGTCTCAACGTTAACAGTGAAGAGGTGACTCCAGGATGCTGGCCTTCTAGGCAGAGTTGTAAAGAAAAATACATATCTCAGACTGGCCAATAAAAAGAAAAGATTAAGATGGACAAAAGAAGACAGACACTAGACAGAGGAACTTTACCTAGATGGATGAACTCTACCTAGAAGGCCAGCATCCCGGAGTCGCCTCCTCACTGTTAACGTTGAGACTGGACAGAGGAACTCTACCTAGATGGCCAGCATCCCGGAGTCGCCTCTTCACTGTTAACGTTGAGACTGGACAGAGGAACTCTACCTAGAAGGCCAGCATCCCGGAGTCGCCTCTTCACTGTTAACGTTGAGACTGGACAGAGGAACTCTACCTAGAAGGCCAGCATCCCGGAGTCGCCTCTTCACTGTTAACGTTGAGACTGGACAGAGGAACTCTACCTAGAAGGCCAGCATCCCGGAGTCGCCTCTTCACTGTTAACGTTGAGACTGGACAGAGGAACTCTACCTAGAAGGCCAGCATCCCGGAGTCGCCTCTTTACTGTTAACGTTGAGACTGGACAGAGGAACTCTACCTAGAAGGCCAGCATCCCGGAGTCACCTCTTCACTGTTAACGTTGAGACTGGACAGAGGAACTCTACCTAGAAGGCCAGCATCCCGGAGTCGCCTCTTCACTGTTAACGTTGAGACTGGACAGAGGAACTCTACCTAGAAGGCCAGCATCCCGGAGTCGCCTCTTCACTGTTAACGTTGAGACTGGACAGAGGGAACTCTACCTAGAAGGCCAGCATCCCGGAGTCGCCTCTTCACTGTTAACGTTGAGACTGGACAGAGGAACTCTACCTAGAAGGCCAGCATCCCGGAGTCGCCTCTTCACTGTTAACGTTGAGACTGGACAGAGGGAACTCTACCTAGAAGGCCAGCATCCCGGAGTCGCCTCTTCACTGTTAACGTTGAGACTGGACAGAGGAACTCTACCTAGAAGGCCAGCATCCCGGAGTCGCCTCTTCACTGTTAACGTTGAGACTGGACAGAGGGAACTCTACCTAGAAGGCCAGCATCCCGGAGTCGCCTCTTCACTGTTGACGGTTTATTTCACCCCTTTTTCTCCCCAATTTGGTGATATCCAAATTGGTCTTGTCCGATCGCTGCAACTCCCGTACGAAGGTCAAGAGCCAGAATAATAATACTAATAATACTAATAATAATAATACTAATAATACTAATAATACTAATAATACTAATACCAATAATAATACTAATAATAATAATAATACTAATAATACTAATACCAATAATAATACTAATAATACTAATAATACTAATAATACTAATAATACTAATAATACTAATACCAATAATAATACTAATAATACTAATAATACTAATAATACTAATACCAATAATAATACTAATAATACTAATAATACTAATAATACTAATAATACTAATAATACTAATAATACTAATACCAATAATAATACTAATAATACTAATAATACTAATAATACTAATACCAATAATAATACTAATAATAATAATAATACTAATAATACTAATACCAATAATAATACTAATAATACTAATAATACTAATAATACTAATAATACTAATAATACTAATACCAATAATAATACTAATAATACTAATAATACTAATAATACTAATACCAATAATAATACTAATAATACTAATACCAATAATAATACTAATAATAATAATACTAATAATAATAATAATAATAATACTACTACTGATAATAATAATAATAATACTAATAATAATACTACTAATAATAATACTAATAATAATAATAATAATAATAATAATAATAATAATAATAATAATAATAATACTAATAATAATAATAATAATAATAATAATAATACTAATACTAATAATAATACTAATACTAATAATAATAATAATAGTAATAATAATAATAATACTAATACTAATAATAATACTAATAATACTAATACTAATAATAATAATACTAATAATACTAATAATACTAATACTAACTAATAATACTAATAATACTAATACTAATAATACTAATAATACTAATACTAATAATAATAATAGTAATAAATAAGGTCATCTTTAACGAAATGTCCTCTTTGGATAACTGACATTAAGGATATGTAACTATCTATTTCAGAATAATGATTATGTTTTTTTGATTAGAATTCTTTGCATCTTACCACCATTTCCACAAAAATTATCATTACAGCAACAGTCCAAAAAAGGTATAAACAAATCAATGTAATGTTTGTTAACATTGCTCCCCTAATGAACATGCCTGAGTTAAACACTGTAAAATATTATTAACATTTACTTATTCAATTAGTATAAAATTAATTCTGACTTTTTCCCAATTTGAGCTGTTTAGCTGTTTCGGTAATGAGAAGGCAAAGTGGGTTAAAGAGGGTGTATGAGAATAAGAACCTCCTTCTGAAGGCATAGAAGCAAATCAATTAACTTCACTTCCTGTAGATGATGCATTATGGGTGAATATATATATATATTTTTTAACTGATTGGAGTTTTTGCAGGAACTTGAAAAATTGTCACGTAATGTCCACCACAGACGCTGTGTTTTGTAGGTAATAAATATTATAGTTTAATGTAAACATCAAACTAGTTTACCTTTTTTTTTTGATTCATGGACAAACTACAGCAAAATATCAAATCAGTTAGTAAAATGTGTTAAAAATTAAAATCCGGACACACATCGGTAATGAGAATGTACAAAATGCAGGCGAAAATGCAAAAATGTTTTTAAAAGAAGACACTGCTAAATACGAGACATCTTAGTACTCAGAATGATTTTTTACAGATGCATCATGGTTTTATAACTCAATTTGCTACAGACATGTTTACAAGTGGTTTCATCAGAATCACCCAGTAGTCTAATTTGTGTTTCTTCAATCCCTCAATAGATTTAATATTTCATCAACTATATTGGATAAATGTTTGTGCAGATTGCTGGTTCATATCAACCCAAGATGATGACGCTGAAGACAAAGTGTATGACAAGGTGGCCCAGAGGAAGCCAGCTGTTCTCAACCCCTACATTTGTCCCATTCTTCAAAGAGCTCAGTGAGTGAAGAACACCTGATGCTGCACTGAATTCTTCCTCCTGGATGTTCTCCTGTCCCATTGTGTGTTTCACTGCCTCTGAACCCCCTTTACTCTGAATAGAGTTGTCCCTGATCATAGCTTTAGGATTGTACCAAACCCAATTTTAACTCCACCTCCCTCTCCCACCCCTACACCCCACATACACAATATATCGTTTTTACATTCGTGTTGTAATGATGCTCTTATTTGTATAAATATGTGTTCATTGTTTTTACTTCTATTGTCAATTCTGTTGATCATTTTGTTGTTAATTGTGTGAACAATTTGAATGAATGTATTTTATGTACAAATGTATTGTTTTTATTACAATTAGATTTCAGGGAGAATTTCCCTGTAAATCCACAGCATTATACTGGCACTTAGAGTTGCCAGCTTCATACTGTAATATTCCTTTAAAGCAGAGATGTAAAATATCTTACAGCATCTCTGCTGTAAACCTAAATTACAGTAATAAACTGGGTTTGCCAGTATAATCCAACACATTTACAGGGAAAAGTTTTACAGTGTAATAATACTCTTTGATTTATAGTAACCCTGTAGAATACTTTTACACTGTTTCATGCTATTTTACCTTTAGTTGTTTTCTCCCCAACTCTTCCAACATTAGATCAATATAGCTCACTGGATCCACCACTGTGAATGGGCTAAGACACGTCCCCCCAACAGAACTACCTTAGAAGACGGAGTAAACGTGGTGAACAAAATAAGTTACATTTCAAAAGGGCTTAAGCATTAGAGATGTCAATCAGTCAATGTATGGATTCTGTGAGGATGGATGGGGGGGGTGGGGGGGGTGGGGTGGGGGGGGGTTGTTTCCATCCAATCAAAGACTTGGTTCCAATCATAATACAGACGGCTGGCTCGCGTTTCGTTTCACATCACTTGATATGTGAAGTGTAACAGAATGTGAACTATTGCACAACCAGGCTGGTCCCAGCAGGCTATTTCAAACATGACACATGATATGTTCTGCCCTCAGAAGTACATCTGAGTGAAGTGAAGGGACGAGCTGCCCGTTGCATTAAACAAGCACACACCGTTAAGCACAGGAAAACAAACTGCTCATAGGGAGAGGTGGTATAAAGAGAGTGGAACAGGCAGAGGAGAGGTATTCGGTGAGTGTTGTGGCGTTTTCAGGTAAGGGGGCGTGGCCAGAGGGAGTAATGGTCTGGTGACAAGATGACATGACCTTTGACCTTCCGCTACAATAAACGCTGTCAGGGCAAGAACAACTTGTTTTTTTTCTTCCTAGAGGTTGGAACGTCTCAGCTACTTAAAAACAGCCAGCCCCTGCACATTCTATTCGCTGCCAAAGTCTGTAGTCAAAATTAGCAGCTTGGGCCTATAAAAAAATAAAAGATTTTGAACAGATTTGGGTCAGAGATAATAAAAATCCTGGCAGAGATATTAAAAATCCTGGCAGAGAAAATTTAAAATCCTGGCATGGAGATCTTTGTACATTTCTTTCTCTCCTTTTCTTTGTGTTTTCACTTTCTAAGAAGTTTTGTAGAACCTATGGATTCTACCGTTGAGAAACACTGTGTGGAACTGATTGTCCTTGAGCGAAGTGGTCACACAGCTGTATTAGAGGGAAATACTCTGCATGTCTGGGGAGGCTACATGGTAAGCCTCAAACATGATTTGTAAATTCCCTTCCTGGACCTATGTTGAAAGCATTCCTAATGGATGGTGTTGTTTTGAATTGATGTTTAGCATTCACATTTACTGTGTAAAACATACATGCTGCTGATAGATGTATTTTCTCAGTAACAACACGCTTAGATTTGTTTTTGTTCTGTTCTGCAGTCAACCGCTGAGAGTGAAGATTTCCTTCCCAGTGATGAAATCTGGTTGTATGACTTAGAAAGAGGTGTATGGTAAGAATATCAATGGAATTCTAACATGGTGTTTGTGCGTATGGGCTGTATATAACACAGGGTAAAGAATATGAATGGAGAAGTTGTTTGGGATTAACACTGTATCTGGATATTCCCTCTGTAGATGCTCTATAGTATTAGACCAGTAACATTTCAACTAAGTATCTACGAACCCTAACCCTTATCCTTCCCCTAAACCTAACCATTACCCTAAACTTAACCATTACCCTAAACCTAACCCTTACCCTAACCATTACCCTAAACTTAACCCTTACCCTAACCCTTATCCTTCCCCTAAACCTAACCATTACCCTAAACCTAACCCTTACCCTAACCCTAACCCTTACCCTAAACTTAACCCTTACCCTAACCCTTATCCTACCCCTAAACTTAACCCTTATCCTTCCCCTAAACCTAACCATTACCCTAAACTTAACCCTTGCCCTTACCCTAACCCTTACCCTAAACTTAACCCTTACCCTAACCCTTATCCTTCCCCTAAACCTAACCATTACCCTAAACCTAACCCTTACCCTAACCCTTACCCTAAACTTAACCCTTACCCTAACCCTTATCCTACCCCTAAACTTAACCCTTATCCTTCCCCTAAACCTAACCATTACCCTAAACTTAACCCTTGCCCTAACCCTTACCCTAACCCTTACCCTAAACTTAACCCTTACCCTAACCCTTATCCTACCCCTAAACTTAACCCTTACCCTGACCCTAAACTTAACCCTTACCCTAAACTTAACCCTTACCCTAAACGTAACCCTTATCCTTCCCCTAAACTTAACCCTTACCCTAACCCTTACCCTAAACTTAACCCTTACCCTAACCCTTACCCTAAACTTAACCCTTACCCTAAACTTAACCCTTATCCTAACCCTTATCCTAACCCTAAACTTAACCCTTACCCTAAACCTTGCCCTAAACTTAACCATTACCTTAAACCTAATCCCTTACCCTAAACTTAACCCTTACCCTTATTCTTAACCTTTTTATTTATTTATTTCACCTTTATTTAACCAGGTAGGCTAGTTGAGAACAAGTTCTCATTTACAACTGCAACCTGGTCAAGATAAGGCAAAGCAGTGCGACACAAATAACAACAACAACAACAAAGAGTTACACATGGAACCTAACCCTAGCCGTGTCCTTAGCAAGCAGTTGCTTATCAACAGATACAACATATAGTGCTAGACTGGTCTATAGTGGCCTATAGTATTAGACTGGTCTATAGTGGCCTATAGTATTAGACTGGTCTATAGTGGCCTATAGTATTAGACTGGTCTATAGTGGCCTATAGTATTAGACTGGTCTATAGTATTAGACTGGTCTATAGTGGTCTATAGTATTAGACTGGTCTATAGTGGCCTATAGTGGCCTATAGTATTAGACTGGTCTATAGTGGCCTATAGTATTAGACTGGTCTATAGTGGCCTATAGTATTAGACTGGTCTATAGTAGCCTATAGTATTAGACTGGTCTATAGTGGCCTATAGTATTAGACTGGTCTATAGTGGCCTATAGTATTAGACTGGTCTATAGTGGCCTATAGTATTAGACTGGTCTATAGTATTAGACTGGTCTATAGTATTAGACTGGTCTATAGTGGTCTATAGTATTAGACTGGTCTATAGTATTAGACTGGTCTATAGTGGCCTATAGTATTAGACTGGTCTATAGTGGTCTATAGTATTAGACTGGCCTATAGTATTAGACTGGTCTATAGTGGCCTATAGTATTAGACTGGTCTATAGTATTAGACTGGTCTATAGTGGCCTATAGTATTAGACTGGTCTATAGTGGTCTATAGTATTAGACTGGTCTATAGTGGCCTATAGTATTAGACTGGTCTATAGTATTAGACTGGTCTATAGTGGCCTATAGTATTAGACTGGTCTATAGTATTAGACTGGTCTATAGTGGCCTATAGTATTAGACTGGTCTATAGTGGCCTATAGTATTAGACTGGTCTATAGTATTAGACTGGTCTATAGTGGCCTATAGTATTAGACTGGTCTATAGTGGCCTATAGTATTAGACTGGTCTATAGTATTAGACTGGTCTATAGTGGCCTATAGTATTAGACTGGTCTATAGTATTAGACTGGTCTATAGTGGCCTATAGTATTAGACTGGTCTATAGTGGCCTATAGTATTAGAGTGGTCTATAGTGGTCTATAGTATTAGACTGTCTATAGTGGTCTATAGTATTAGACTGGTCTATAGTATTAGACTGGTCTATAGTGGTCTATAGTATTAGACTGGTCTATAGTGTCTATAGTATTAGACTGGTCTATAGTGTCTATAGTATTAGGCTGGTCTATAGTATTAGACTGGTCTCTAATGGTTTATAGTATTAGACTGGTCTACAGTATTAGACTGGTCTATAGTGGTCTGAAGTGGTCTACAGTATTAGACAGTTCTATAGTACTAGACTGGTCTATAGTGGTCTATAGTATTAGACTGGTCTATAGTATTAGACTGGTCTATAGTGGCCTATAGTATTAGACTGGTCTATAGTATTAGACTGGTCTATAGTGGCCTATAGTATTAGACTGGTCTATAGTGGCCTATAGTATTAGACTGGTCTATAGTATTAGACTGGTCTATAGTGGCCTATAGTATTAGACTGGTCTATAGTGGCCTATAGTATTAGACTGGTCTATAGTATTAGACTGGTCTATAGTGGCCTATAGTATTAGACTGGTCTATAGTGGTCTATAGTATTAGACTGTCTATAGTGGTCTATAGTATTAGACTGGTCTATACTGCTAGACTGGTCAATAGTGGTCTACAGTATTAGACAGTTGTATAATACTAAACTGGTCTATAGTATTAGACTGGTCTATAGTGGTCTATAGTATTAGACTGGTCTATAGTGTCTATAGCATTAGACTGGTCTATAGTGTCTATAGTATTAGGCTGGTCTATAGTATTAGACTGGTCTCTAGTGGTTTATAGTATTAGACTGGTCTACAGTATTAGACTGGTCTATAGTGGTCTGAAGTGGTCTACAGTATTAGACAGTTCTATAGTACTAGACTGGTCTATAGTGGCCTATAGTATTAGACTGGTCTATAGTGGCCTATAGTATTAGACTGGTCTATAGTATTAGACTGGTCTATAGTGGCCTATAGTATTAGACTGGTCTATAGTATTAGACTGGTCTATAGTGGCCTATAGTATTAGACTGGTCTATAGTATTAGACTGGTCTATAGTGGCCTATAGTATTAGACTGGTCTATAGTGGCCTATAGTATTAGAGTGGTCTATAGTGGTCTATAGTATTAGACTGTCTATAGTGGTCTATAGTATTAGACTGGTCTATAGTATTAGACTGGTCTATAGTGGTCTATAGTATTAGACTGGTCTATAGTGTCTATATTATTAGACTGGTCTATAGTGTCTATAGTATTAGGCTGGTCTATAGTATTAGACTGGTCTCTAATGGTTTATAGTATTAGACTGGTCTACAGTATTAGACTGGTCTATAGTGGTCTGAAGTGGTCTACAGTATTAGACAGTTCTATAGTACTAGACTGGTCTATAGTGGTCTATAGTATTAGACTGGTCTATAGTATTAGACTGGTCTATAGTATTAGACTGGTCTATAGTGGCCTATAGTATTAGACTGGTCTATAGTATTAGACTGGTCTATAGTGTCCTATAGTATTAGACTGGTCTATAGTGGCCTATAGTATTAGACTGGTCTATAGTATTAGACTGGTCTATAGTGGCCTATAGTATTAGACTGGTCTATAGTGGCCTATAGTATTAGACTGGTCTATAGTATTAGACTGGTCTATAGTGGCCTATAGTATTAGACTGGTCTATAGTGGTCTATAGTATTAGACTGTCTATAGTGGTCTATAGTATTAGACTGGTCTATACTGCTAGACTGGTCAATAGTGGTCTACAGTATTAGACAGTTGTATAATACTAAACTGGTCTATAGTATTAGACTGGTCTATAGTGGTCTATAGTATTAGACTGGTCTATAGTGTCTATAGCATTAGACTGGTCTATAGTGTCTATAGTATTAGGCTGGTCTATAGTATTAGACTGGTCTCTAGTGGTTTATAGTATTAGACTGGTCTACAGTATTAGACTGGTCTATAGTGGTCTGAAGTGGTCTACAGTATTAGACAGTTCTATAGTACTAGACTGGTCTATAATATTAGACTGGTCTATAGTATTAGACTGGTCTATAGTATTAGACTGGTCTATAGTATTAGACAGGTCTATAGTATTAGACAGGTCAATAGTGGTCTATAGTATTAGACTGGTCTATACTGCTAGACTGGTCAATAGTGGTCTACAGTAGTAGACAGTTGTATAGTACTAAACTGGTCTATAGTATTAGACTGGTCTATAGTGGTCTATAGTATTAGACTGGTCTATAGTATTAGACAGGTCAATATTGGTCTACAGTATTAGACAGTTATATAGTAGTAGACTGGTCTATAGTGTCTATAGTATTAGGCTGGTCTATAGTATTAGACTGGTATATAGTGGTCTATAGTATTAGACTGGTTTGTAGTATTAGACTGGTATATAGTATTAGACTGGTCTATAGTGGTCTATAGTATTAGACTGGTCTATAGTATTAGACTGGTCTATAGTATTAGACTGTCTATAGTGGTCTATAGTATTAGACTGGTCTATAGTATTAGACTGGTCTATAGTGGTCTATAGTATTAGACTGGTCTATAGTGTCTATAGTATTAGACTGGTCTATAGTAGTCTATAGTATTAGACTGTCTGTAGTGTCTATAGTATTAGACTGTCTGTAGTGTCTATAGATTAGACTGGTGTATAGTGTCTATAGTGTTAGACTGGTCTATAGTGGTCTATAGTATTAGACTGTTCTATAGTATTAGACTGGTCTATAGTGCTAGACTGGTCAATAGTGGTCTACAGTATTAGACAGTTGTATAGTACTAAACTGGTCTATAGTATTAGACTGGTCTATAGTGTCTATAGTATTAGACTGGTCTATAGTGGTCTATAGTATTAGACTGTTCTATAGTGTTAGACTGGTCTATACTATTAGACTGGTCTATAGTGTCTATAGTATTAGACTGGTCTATGGTATTAGACTGGTATATAGTATTAGACTGGTCTATAGTGGCCTATAGTATTAGACTGGTCTATAGTGGCCTATAGTATTAGAGTGGTCTATAGTGGTCTATAGTATTAGACTGTCTATAGTGGTCTATAGTATTAGACTGGTCTATAGTATTAGACTGGTCTATAGTGGTCTATAGTATTAGACTGGTCTATAGTGTCTATAGTATTAGACTGGTCTATAGTGTCTATAGTATTAGGCTGGTCTATAGTATTAGACTGGTCTCTAATGGTTTATAGTATTAGACTGGTCTACAGTATTAGACTGGTCTATATTGGTCTGAAGTGGTCTACAGTATTAGACAGTTCTATAGTACTAGACTGGTCTATAGTGGTCTATAGTATTAGACTGGTCTATAGTATTAGACTGGTCTATAGTATTAGACTGGTCTATAGTGGCCTATAGTATTAGACTGGTCTATAGTATTAGACTGGTCTATAGTGGCCTATAGTATTAGACTGGTCTATAGTGGCCTATAGTATTAGACTGGTCTATAGTATTAGACTGGTCTATAGTGGCCTATAGTATTAGACTGGTCTATAGTGGCCTATAGTATTAGACTGGTCTATAGTATTAGACTGGTCTATAGTGGCCTATAGTATTAGACTGGTCTATAGTGGTCTATAGTATTAGACTGTCTATAGTGGTCTATAGTATTAGACTGGTCTATACTGCTAGACTGGTCAATAGTGGTCTACAGTATTAGACAGTTGTATAATACTAAACTGGTCTATAGTATTAGACTGGTCTATAGTGGTCTATAGTATTAGACTGGTCTATAGTGTCTATAGCATTAGACTGGTCTATAGTGTCTATAGTATTAGGCTGGTCTATAGTATTAGACTGGTCTCTAGTGGTTTATAGTATTAGACTGGTCTACAGTATTAGACTGGTCTATAGTGGTCTGAAGTGGTCTACAGTATTAGACAGTTCTATAGTACTAGACTGGTCTATAGTGGTCTATAATATTAGACTGGTCTATAGTATTAGACTGGTCTATAGTATTAGACAGGTCTATAGTATTAGACAGGTCAATAGTGGTCTATAGTATTAGACTGGTCTATACTGCTAGACTGGTCAATAGTGGTCTACAGTAGTAGACAGTTGTATAGTACTAAACTGGTCTATAGTATTAGACTGGTCTATAGTGGTCTATAGTATTAGACTGGTCTATAGTATTAGACAGGTCAATATTGGTCTACAGTATTAGACAGTTATATAGTAGTAGACTGGTCTATAGTGTCTATAGTATTAGGCTGGTCTATAGTATTAGACTGGTATATAGTGGTCTATAGTATTAGACTGGTTTATAGTATTAGACTGGTATATAGTATTAGACTGGTCTATAGTGGTCTATAGTATTAGACTGGTCTATAGTATTAGACTGGTCTATAGTATTAGACTGTCTATAGTGGTCTATAGTATTAGACTGGTCTATAGTGTCTATAGTATTAGACTGGTCTATATTAGTCTATAGTATTAGACTGTCTGTAGTGTCTATAGTATTAGACTGTCTGTAGTGTCTATAGATTAGACTGGTGTATAGTGTCTATAGTGTTAGACTGGTCTATAGTGGTCTATAGTATTAGACTGTTCTATAGTATTAGACTGGTCTATAGTGCTAGACTGGTCAATAGTGGTCTACAGTATTAGACAGTTGTATAGTACTAAACTGGTCTATAGTATTAGACTGGTCTATAGTGTCTATAGTATTAGACTGGTCTATAGTGGTCTATAGTATTAGACTGTTCTATAGTGTTAGACTGGTCTATACTATTAGACTGGTCTATAGTGTCTATAGTATTAGACTGGTCTATGGTATTAGACTGGTATATAGTATTAGACTGGTCTATAGTGGTCTATAGTATTAGACTGGTCTATAGTATTAGACTGGTCTATAGTATTAGACTGGTCCATAGTGTCTATAGTATTAGACTGGTCTATAGTGGTCTATAGTATTAGACTGTCTGTAGTGTCTATAGTATTAGACTGGTCTATAGTGTCTATAGGGTTAGACTGTTCTATAGTGTTAGACTGGTCTATACTATTAGACTGGTCTATAGTGTCTATAGTATTAGACTGGTCTATGGTATTAGACTGGTATATAGTATTAGACTGGTCTATAGTGGTCTATAGTATTAGACTGGTCTATAGTATTAGACTGGTCTATAGTATTAGACTGGTCCATAGTGTCTATAGTATTAGACTGGTCTATAGTGGTCTATAGTATTAGACTGTCTGTAGTGTCTATAGTATTAGACTGGTCTATAGTGTCTATAGGGTTAGACTGGTCTATAGTTGTCTATAGTCCTAGACTGGTCTCTAGTGGTTTATAGTATTAGACTGGTCTACAGTATTAGACTGGTCTATATAGTTGTCTGAAGTGGTCTACAGTATTAGACTGGTCTATAGTTGTCTATAGTCCTAGACTGGTCTCTAGTGGTTTATAGTATTAGACAGTTCTATAGTACTAGACTGTTCTATAGTATTAGACTGGTCTATAGTATTAGATTGGTCTATAGTATTAGACTGGTCTATAATATTAGACTGGTCTATAGTGTCTATAGTATTAGACTGTTCTATAGTGTTAGACTGGTCTATACTATTAGACTGGTCTATAGTGTCTATAGTATTAGACTGGTCTATAGTATTAGACTGGTCTATAGTATTAGACTGGTCCATAGTGTCTATAGTATTAGACTGGTCTATAGTGGTCTATAGTATTAGACTGTCTGTAGTGTCTATAGTATTAGACTGGTCTATAGTGTCTATAGGGTTAGACTGGTCTATAGTGGTCTATAGTATTAGACTGTTCTATAGTATTAGACTGGTCTACAGCGCTAGACTGGTCAATAGTGGTCTACAGCATTAGACAGTTGTATAGTACTAAACTGGTCTATAGTATTAGACTGGTCTTTAGTGGTCTATAGTATTAGACTGGTCTATAGTGTCTATAGTATTAGACTGGTCTATAGTGTCTATAGTATTAGGCTGGTCTATAGTGGCCTATAGTATTAGACTGGTCTATAGTATTAGACTGGTCTATAGTGGCCTATAGTATTAGACTGGTCTATAGTGGTCTATAGTATTAGACTGTCTATAGTGGTCTATAGTATTAGACTGGTCTATACTGCTAGACTGGTCAATAGTGGTCTACAGTATTAGACAGTTGTATAATACTAAACTGGTCTATAGTATTAGACTGGTCTATAGTGGTCTATAGTATTAGACTGGTCTATAGTGTCTATAGCATTAGACTGGTCTATAGTGTCTATAGTATTAGGCTGGTCTATAGTATTAGACTGGTCTCTAGTGGTTTATAGTATTAGACTGGTCTACAGTATTAGACTGGTCTATAGTGGTCTGAAGTGGTCTACAGTATTAGACAGTTCTATAGTACTAGACTGGTCTATAATATTAGACTGGTCTATAGTATTAGACTGGTCTATAGTATTAGACTGGTCTATAGTATTAGACAGGTCTATAGTATTAGACAGGTCAATAGTGGTCTATAGTATTAGACTGGTCTATACTGCTAGACTGGTCAATAGTGGTCTACAGTAGTAGACAGTTGTATAGTACTAAACTGGTCTATAGTATTAGACTGGTCTATAGTGGTCTATAGTATTAGACTGGTCTATAGTATTAGACAGGTCAATATTGGTCTACAGTATTAGACAGTTATATAGTAGTAGACTGGTCTATAGTGTCTATAGTATTAGGCTGGTCTATAGTATTAGACTGGTATATAGTGGTCTATAGTATTAGACTGGTTTGTAGTATTAGACTGGTATATAGTATTAGACTGGTCTATAGTGGTCTATAGTATTAGACTGGTCTATAGTATTAGACTGGTCTATAGTATTAGACTGTCTATAGTGGTCTATAGTATTAGACTGGTCTATAGTATTAGACTGGTCTATAGTGGTCTATAGTATTAGACTGGTCTATAGTGTCTATAGTATTAGACTGGTCTATAGTAGTCTATAGTATTAGACTGTCTGTAGTGTCTATAGTATTAGACTGTCTGTAGTGTCTATAGATTAGACTGGTGTATAGTGTCTATAGTGTTAGACTGGTCTATAGTGGTCTATAGTATTAGACTGTTCTATAGTATTAGACTGGTCTATAGTGCTAGACTGGTCAATAGTGGTCTACAGTATTAGACAGTTGTATAGTACTAAACTGGTCTATAGTATTAGACTGGTCTATAGTGTCTATAGTATTAGACTGGTCTATAGTGGTCTATAGTATTAGACTGTTCTATAGTGTTAGACTGGTCTATACTATTAGACTGGTCTATAGTGTCTATAGTATTAGACTGGTCTATGGTATTAGACTGGTATATAGTATTAGACTGGTCTATAGTGGCCTATAGTATTAGACTGGTCTATAGTGGCCTATAGTATTAGAGTGGTCTATAGTGGTCTATAGTATTAGACTGTCTATAGTGGTCTATAGTATTAGACTGGTCTATAGTATTAGACTGGTCTATACTGGTCTATAGTATTAGACTGGTCTATAGTGGCCTATAGTATTAGACTGGTCTATAGTATTAGACTGGTCTATAGTGGCCTATAGTATTAGACTGGTCTATAGTGGCCTATAGTATTAGACTGGTCTATAGTATTAGACTGGTCTATAGTGGCCTATAGTATTAGACTGGTCTATAGTGGCCTATAGTATTAGACTGGTCTATAGTATTAGACTGGTCTATAGTGGCCTATAGTATTAGACTGGTCTATAGTGGTCTATAGTATTAGACTGTCTATAGTGGTCTATAGTATTAGACTGGTCTATACTGCTAGACTGGTCAATAGTGGTCTACAGTATTAGACAGTTGTATAATACTAAACTGGTCTATAGTATTAGACTGGTCTATAGTGGTCTATAGTATTAGACTGGTCTATAGTGTCTATAGCATTAGACTGGTCTATAGTGTCTATAGTATTAGGCTGGTCTATAGTATTAGACTGGTCTCTAGTGGTTTATAGTATTAGACTGGTCTACAGTATTAGACTGGTCTATAGTGGTCTGAAGTGGTCTACAGTATTAGACAGTTCTATAGTACTAGACTGGTCTATAGTGGTCTATAATATTAGACTGGTCTATAGTATTAGACTGGTCTATAGTATTAGACAGGTCTATAGTATTAGACAGGTCAATAGTGGTCTATAGTATTAGACTGGTCTATACTGCTAGACTGGTCAATAGTGGTCTACAGTAGTAGACAGTTGTATAGTACTAAACTGGTCTATAGTATTAGACTGGTCTATAGTGGTCTATAGTATTAGACTGGTCTATAGTATTAGACAGGTCAATATTGGTCTACAGTATTAGACAGTTATATAGTAGTAGACTGGTCTATAGTGTCTATAGTATTAGGCTGGTCTATAGTATTAGACTGGTATATAGTGGTCTATAGTATTAGACTGGTTTATAGTATTAGACTGGTATATAGTATTAGACTGGTCTATAGTGGTCTATAGTATTAGACTGGTCTATAGTATTAGACTGGTCTATAGTATTAGACTGTCTATAGTGGTCTATAGTATTAGACTGGTCTATAGTGTCTATAGTATTAGACTGGTCTATAGTAGTCTATAGTATTAGACTGTCTGTAGTGTCTATAGTATTAGACTGTCTGTAGTGTCTATAGATTAGACTGGTGTATAGTGTCTATAGTGTTAGACTGGTCTATAGTGGTCTATAGTATTAGACTGTTCTATAGTATTAGACTGGTCTATAGTGCTAGACTGGTCAATAGTGGTCTACAGTATTAGACAGTTGTATAGTACTAAACTGGTCTATAGTATTAGACTGGTCTATAGTGTCTATAGTATTAGACTGGTCTATAGTGGTCTATAGTATTAGACTGTTCTATAGTGTTAGACTGGTCTATACTATTAGACTGGTCTATAGTGTCTATAGTATTAGACTGGTCTATGGTATTAGACTGGTATATAGTATTAGACTGGTCTATAGTGGTCTATAGTATTAGACTGGTCTATAGTATTAGACTGGTCTATAGTATTAGACTGGTCCATAGTGTCTATAGTATTAGACTGGTCTATAGTGGTCTATAGTATTAGACTGTCTGTAGTGTCTATAGTATTAGACTGGTCTATAGTGTCTATAGGGTTAGACTGTTCTATAGTGTTAGACTGGTCTATACTATTAGACTGGTCTATAGTGTCTATAGTATTAGACTGGTCTATGGTATTAGACTGGTATATAGTATTAGACTGGTCTATAGTGGTCTATAGTATTAGACTGGTCTATAGTATTAGACTGGTCTATAGTATTAGACTGGTCCATAGTGTCTATAGTATTAGACTGGTCTATAGTGGTCTATAGTATTAGACTGTCTGTAGTGTCTATAGTATTAGACTGGTCTATAGTGTCTATAGGGTTAGACTGGTCTATAGTTGTCTATAGTCCTAGACTGGTCTCTAGTGGTTTATAGTATTAGACTGGTCTACAGTATTAGACTGGTCTATTCTATAGTATTAGACTGGTCTATAGTATTAGATTGGTCTATAGTATTAGACTGGTCTATAATATTAGACTGGTCTATAGTGTCTATAGTATTAGACTGTTCTATAGTGTTAGACTGGTCTATAGTATTAGACTGGTCTATAGTTGTCTATAGTCCTAGACTGGTCTCTAGTGGTTTATAGTATTAGACTGGTCTACAGTATTAGACTGGTCTATATAGTTGTCTGAAGTGGTCTACAGTATTAGACTGGTCTATAGTTGTCTATAGTCCTAGACTGGTCTCTAGTGGTTTATAGTATTAGACAGTTCTATAGTACTAGACTGGTCTATAGTATTAGACTGGTCTATAGTATTAGACTGGTCTATAGTATTAGATTGGTCTATAGTATTAGACTGGTCTATAATATTAGACTGGTCTATAGTGTCTATAGTATTAGACTGGTCTATACTGCTAGACTGATCAATAGTGGTCTACAGTATTAGACAGTTGTATAGTACAAAACTGGTCTATAGTATTAGACTGGTCTATAGTGGTCTATAGTATTAGACTGGTCTATAGTATTAAACTGGTCTATAGTATTAGACTGGTCTATAGTGGTCTATAGTATTAGACTGGTCTATAGTATTAGACTGGTCTATAGTATTAGACTGGTCTATGGTATTAGACTGGTATATAGTATTAGACTGGTCCATAGTGTCTATAGTATTAGACTGGTCTATAGTGGTCTATAGTATTAGACTGTCTGTAGTGTCTATAGTATTAGACTGGTCTATAGTGTCTATAGGGTTAGACTGGTCTATAGTGGTCTATAGTATTAGACTGTTCTATAGTATTAGACTGGTCTACAGCGCTAGACTGGTCAATAGTGGTCTACAGCATTAGACAGTTGTATAGTACTAAACTGGTCTATAGTATTAGACTGGTCTTTAGTGGTCTATAGTATTAGACTGGTCTATAGTGTCTATAGTATTAGACTGGTCTATAGTGTCTATAGTATTAGGCTGGTCTACAGTATTAGACTGGTCTATAGTTGTCTATAGTCCTAGACTGGTCTCTAGTGGTTTATAGTATTAGACAGTTCTATAGTACTAGACTGGTCTATAGTATTAGACTGGTCTGTAGTATTAGACTGGTCTATAATATTAGATTGGTCTATAGTATTAGACTGGTCTATAATATTAGACTGGTCTATAGTGTCTATAGTATTAGACTGGTCTATACTGCTAGACTGGTCAATAGTGGTCTACAGTATTAGACAGTTGTATAGTACAAAACTGGTCTATAGTATTAGACTGGTCTATGGTATTAGACTGGTATATAGTATTAGACTGGTCCATAGTGTCTATAGTATTAGACTGGTCTATAGTGGTCTATAGTATTAGACTGTCTGTAGTGTCTATAGTATTAGACTGGTCTATAGTGTCTATAGGGTTAGACTGGTCTATAGTGGTCTATAGTATTAGACTGTTCTATAGTATTAGACTGGTCTACAGCGCTAGACTGGTCAATAGTGGTCTACAGCATTAGACAGTTGTATAGTACTAAACTGGTCTATAGTATTAGACTGGTCTTTAGTGGTCTATAGTATTAGACTGGTCTATAGTGTCTATAGTATTAGACTGGTCTATAGTGTCTATAGTATTAGGCTGGTCTATAGTATTAGACTGGTCTATAGTTGTCTATAGTCCTAGACTGGTCTCTAGTGGTTTATAGTATTAGACTGGTCTACAGTATTAGACTGGTCTATATAGTTGTCTGAAGTGGTCTACAGTATTAGACTGGTCTATAGTTGTCTATAGTCCTAGACTGGTCTCTAGTGGTTTATAGTATTAGACAGTTCTATAGTACTAGACTGGTCTATAGTATTAGACTGGTCTATAGTATTAGACTGGTCTATAGTATTAGATTGGTCTATAGTATTAGACTGGTCTATAATATTAGACTGGTCTATAGTGTCTATAGTATTAGACTGGTCTATACTGCTAGACTGGTCAATAGTGGTCTACAGTATTAGACAGTTGTATAGTACAAAACTGGTCTATAGTATTAGACTGGTCTATAGTGGTCTATAGTATTAGACTGGTCTATAGTATTAAACTGGTCTATAGTATTAGACTGGTCTATAGTGGTCTATAGTATTAGACTGGTCTATAGTATTAGACTTGTCTATAGTATTAGACTGGTCTATGGTATTAGACTGGTCTATAGTATTAGACTGGTCTATAGTGGTCTATAGTATTAGACTGGTCTATAGTATTAGACTGGTCTATAGTATTAGACTGGTCCATAGTGTCTATAGTATTAGACTGGTCTATAGTGGTCTATAGTATTAGACTGTCTGTAGTGTCTATAGTATTAGACTGGTCTATAGTGTCTATAGGGTTAGACTGGTCTATAGTGGTCTATAGTATTAGACTGTTCTATAGTATTAGACTGGTCTACAGCGCTAGACTGGTCAATAGTGGTCTACAGCATTAGACAGTTGTATAGTACTAAACTGGTCTATAGTATTAGACTGGTCTTTAGTGGTCTATAGTATTAGACTGGTCTATAGTGTCTATAGTATTAGACTGGTCTATAGTGTCTATAGTATTAGGCTGGTCTATAGTATTAGACTGGTCTATAGTTGTCTATAGTCCTAGACTGGTCTCTAGTGGTTTATAGTATTAGACTGGTCTACAGTATTAGACTGGTCTATATAGTTGTCTGAAGTGGTCTACAGTATTAGACTGGTCTATAGTTGTCTATAGTCCTAGACTGGTCTCTAGTGGTTTATAGTATTAGACAGTTCTATAGTACTAGACTGGTCTATAGTATTAGACTGGTCTATAGTATTAGACTGGTCTATAGTATTAGATTGGTCTATAGTATTAGACTGGTCTATAATATTAGACTGGTCTATAGTGTCTATAGTATTAGACTGGTCTATACTGCTAGACTGGTCAATAGTGGTCTACAGTATTAGACAGTTGTATAGTACAAAACTGGTCTATAGTATTAGACTGGTCTATAGTGGTCTATAGTATTAGACTGGTCTATAGTATTAAACTGGTCTATAGTATTAGACTGGTCTATAGTGGTCTATAGTATTAGACTGGTCTATAGTATTAGACTGGTCTATAGTATTAGACTGGTCTATAGTGGTCTATAGTATTAGACTGGTCTATAGTATTAGACTGGTCTATAGTGGTCTATAGTATTAGACTGGTCTATAGTATTAGACTGGTATATAGTGGTCTATAGTATTAGACTGGTCTATAGTATTAGACTGGTCTATAGTGTCTATAGTATTAGACTGGTCTATAGTGGTCTATAGTATTAGAATGTCTATAGTGTTTATAGTTTTAGACTGGTCTATAATGTCTATAGTGTTAGACTGGTCAAAAATTGTTCTACAGTATTAGACTGTTCTATAGTATTAGACTGGTCTATAGTATTAGACTGGTCTATAGTATTAGACTGTTCTATAGTATTAGACTGGTCTATAGTATTAGACTGGCCTATAGTATTAGACTGTTCTATAGTGTTAGACTGGTCTATACTATTAGACTGGTCTACAGTGGTCTATAGTATTAGACTGATCTATAGTGGTCTATAGTGCTAGATTGGTCAAAGGTGTGTCTACAGTATTAGACAGTTATATAGTACTAGACTGGTCTATAGTGTTTATAGTATTAGACTGGTCTATAGTGGTCTATAGTGCTAGACTGCTCTATAGTATTAGACTGGTCTATAGTGCTAGACTGGTCTATAGTATTAGACTTGTCTATAGTGTTTATAGTATTAGACTGGTCTATAGTGGTCTATAGTGCTAGACTGGTCTATAGTATTAGACTGGTCTATAGTATTAGACTGGTCTATAGTATTAGACTGGTCTATAGTGCGGCAGGGTAGCCTAGTGGTTAGAGCGTTGGACTAGTAACCGGAAGGTTGCTAGACTGGTCTATAGTATTAGACTGGTCTACAGTAGTCTATAGTGCTGCACTGGTCTTATCTTCAGTTTGACCCCAGAATGTGACATCTACCCCCAAGCCAAATTTGCATTAAGACTTAGCTCTGTTGCTTGGAACTTAATGCTGTGTATGCTGTGTGTATTCATAGTTGGTTTATTCATTTTATCTTCTGAAGGGAAATGTGTCAAATGTCAGGAGAGATCCCGCCCCCCATGTCAGGCACCTGCAGCTGCTTTCTAATTGGCCACATGTACATATTCGGAGGATATGATGACACGGGACAGACCAATCAGGTGAGCTAGCTCAACAGAAACTGTAGTGCCCCTGATGCGGAAATATTTTTTTCTGAACATCACCAAAAGCTTATTAATTGTTATTAAGGCTTCCGTTGTTAGGAGTTGAGATGGGTGTGGAACTCTAGCTTCAGAGACACGTTATTACGGCTTCCGTTGTTAGGAGTTGAGATGGGTGTGGAACTCTAGCTTCAGAGACACGTTATTAAGGCTTCCGTTGTTAGGAGTTGAGATGGGTGTGGAACTCTAGCTTCAGAGACACGTTATTAAGGCTTCCGTTGTTAGGAGTTCAGATGGGTGTGGAACTCTAGCTTCAGAGACACGTTATTAAGGCTTCCGTTGTTAGGAGATGGTTCAGATGGGTGTGGAACTCTAGCTTCAGAGACACGTTATTAAGGCTTCCGTTGTTAGGAGTTGAGATGGGTGTGGAACTCTAGCTTCAGAGACACGTTATTAAGGCTTCCGTTGTTAGGAGTTCAGATGGGTGTGGAACTCTAGCTTCAGAGACACGTTATTAAGGCTTCCGTTGTTAGGAGACGGTTCAGATGGGTGTGGAACTCTAGCTTCAGAGACACGTTATTAAGGCTTCCGTTGTTAGGAGATGGTTCAGATGGGTGTGGAACTCTAGCTTCAGAGACACGTTATTAAGGCTTCCGTTGTTAGGAGTTCAGATGGGTGTGGAACTCTAGCTTCAGAGACACGTTATTAAGGCTTCCGTTGTTAGGAGTTCAGATGGGTGTGGAACTCTAGCTTCAGAGACACGTGTATTACATTCTGAAAAGATGTGTGCTTGTAGCTTTACCGTGTCAACCTCCTGGATGGGGACTACAGATGGAAGAACGTGAAAGCTGAGAGTGGCTCTCCTCCTTCACCCAGAGATAAGCTGTGCTGCTGGGTTTTCAACAACAGGTCAGTGACATATAACATCAGAATGCAACGTCAATGCCCATTGCAGTATTGCTATAAACAGGAAGACAGTCAGGGTTCAAATGACACATTTGTAAGGGAATATTGTGAGAATCTGGCAATTAGCAATTAGCCAATGCTAGCTAGCCTTGGTGCAGTGACTGGAAGTCTACGGGTACAGAAAATCTTTTCCCAGTTAAGAATTTTCCATTCTGTAGGGTCACCTACTTTGAGAATCTTCCATTCTGTAGGGTCACCTACTATGAGAATCTTCCATTCTGTAGGGTCACCTGCTTTGAGAAGCTTCCATTCTGTAGGGTCACCTACTTTGAGAAGCTTCCATTCTGTAGGGTCACCTGCTTTGAGAAGCTTCCATTCTGTAGGGTCACCTGCTTTGAGAAGCTTCCATTCTGTAGGGTCACCTACTTTGAGAAGCTTCCATTCTGTAGGGACACCTGCTTTGAGAATCTTCCATTCTGTAGGGTCACCTACTTTGAGAATCTTTCATTCTGTAGGGTCACCTACTTTGAGAATCTTTCATTCTGTAGGGTCACCTACTTTGAGAAGCTTCCATTCTGTAGGGTCACCTACTTTGAGAATCTTTCATTCTGTAGGGTCACCTACTTTGAGAATCTTTCATTCTGTAGGGTCACCTACTTTGGTGGATATGGTCACAAGACACTTGATGACATCATGGATGACAAAAGCTTCATCGTGGACACGGCATCATTGGTACATTTTAGCTTTTTGTTTATGATGGCGTCCAAACGTATGAATTACAACCACCATTTTCAACGTGATGTATTGTGTGTTTTGTAGGAGCAGAACGTTGGTTGGGGATGGAACAATGAAGTCCACGTTTTTGATACAACACTAGCCAGCTGGAGGGAACCACAGAGCTCTGTAAGACAGACACACACTGTATGATTACATCACAACATAACTTCACTATGTGGAACTTAGTTCGCTTGAAATGTCGCTGATGGAGCTATCCAATCGGTACCTGTTGTATAGCGCAATCTGTTTCTACATTGTCAAGCTGGTGGTCGTGTGTGTTGGTGACGTAGAGGACCCTGGTTCAAGTCCAGTCAGAGGAGAGATAGAGGAACCTACTTCAAGCCCATTCAGAGGAGAGGTAGAGGACTTTGGTTCAAGCCCAGTCAGAGGAGAAGTAGAGGACCCTGGTTCAAGACTAATCAGAGGAGAGGTAGAGGACTTTGGTTCAAGCCCAGTCAGAGGAGAAGTAGAGGACCCTGGTTCAAGCCCAGTCAGAGGAGAGGTAGAGGACCCTGGTTCAAGCCCAGTCAGAGGAGAGGTAGAGGACCCTGGTTCAAGCCCAGTCAGAGGAGAGGTAGAGGACCCTGGTTCAAGCCCAGTCAGAGTAGAGGTAGAGGACCCTGGTTCAAGCCCAGTCAGAGGAGAGGTAGAGGACCCTGGTTCAAGCCCAGTCAGAGGAGAGGTAGAAGACTCTGGTTCAAGCCCAGTCAGAGGAGAGGTAGAGGACCCTGGTTCAAGCCCAGTCAGAGGAGAGGTAGAGGACCCTGGTTCAAGCCCAGTCAGAGGAGAGGTAGAGGACCCTGGTTCAAGCCCAGTCAGAGGAGAGGTAGAAGACTCTGGTTCAAGCCCAGTCACAGACACGTTTAGGGAGGCAGCACTATATGCTAAGCTAGCACAATGATGCTGGTTATACATGAACTAATTAGTTATTTGCACACAAACAGCCAAGCAAAAATTTGTCCTTCTGTACCTGTACTGTAAGTAGTTCTTTCTGACGACAGGGTCGTGCTCCTGCCCCCAGAGCTGCCCATGCAGGTGCAACACTTGGTCATAAAGGGTATGTCTATGGGGGCAGAGTACTGGTGAGTACTCTGTTGACTTGAACTCCTCACGTTTTGTATTGCATTGATGCAGAGACACAGAAAACCCTAAAACGTTGCTAAGATTAATGGGATCACATTGCTTATACTGTACAGTCAAGTTTAATACTTGACTCAAGTTTTGTTGATCTGTTTTGGGATGTTCAGTGGTTTGCCCGTCCTTCTACCCTTCTCTTTAGGAAACCACACCAAGTGACATTCATTGTCTAGATCTAGAATCATGGACATGGTCTGAAATGTAGGTATTTATAGTTCACTCTTTCAAATGATCATCTTTAAAACGTTCCAGTGTTTATCATAATAACAGCTTTGGTGTGTTTAACTGTTCCCTCCAAATGTCTTCTCCAGAGTACCAACATCCACTGTGCCAGGGGGAAGGTCGTGGCACAGCCTCACTGCAGTATCTGATAACACTTTGTTTCTATTTGGTGGACTGAATGTAGACTGCAAACCAATGAGTAAGTCATTTACCCATTTAGACCCAGTAGGATGAAATCCTTACTCAGCTGTTACTCAACAATTTGACCCTCCTAGAAAACCTTCTGTTCCATGGAGTCCTTTCTCTCTTGTACCTGTTCTGTAGGTGATAGATGGGTTTTAGACGTTGACACAAAGACATGGAGGGAGTTTGACCATCCAAACAACAACAGACCAAGGTAGTACAGTAGCTGACAGTTTAGCATCATGATAAATCTAGTTCCTAATCTGATTAAACTGGTATGACTCCCTGATAAAACCTAAAGGTTCGATCAGAACGCATTCCATTTCCATCTCATCTGAAGTCTGTAAGTGCAGATCAAGGAATGAAGAGAAATTAGCCTAAAATGTACAATGATTAAACAGAGTGCACATTCTCTGTACTTTGATTAAATCCCCCATTTCATTGACTTTCCTCCCCTGCAGGTTGTGGCACACAGCAAGCCAAGCAAAGGACTCTGACGTCGTTGTGTTTGGGGGTAGTGGTGACTACGTCCTCCTAGTAGGAACGTATGGGAATTTGACGGTATGACGATAGCCTTCAGCCAAATCATCACAGTAGCCCTGGTTAAATGTAGAATCACTGACACTACAACTAACTGTTTGTTTTCACATGTTTTCAGGGCCACAGCAATGATGCACTTGTTTTCCAGACCCAGCCTTATCCCCTCTTTCGGTAAAATGTCTCATAATAATCACAGATTTTATTTACGTCACATGTAATGTCCATTTTCATTGTCCCTTAAAAGTAGAAATCAGTTGTGGAAACAATAACAAACTGTTTTCCCCTGCTCCTGTTTTGGTATGGGGCTGGAGAGGGAGAAACCACTCACATGTATAGACAGAGCTATGGATGGAAGGACTGACCATTATAGTTTTGGTATGGGGCCGGAGAGGGAGAAACCACTCACATGTATAGACAGAGCTATGGATGGAAGGACTGACCATTATAGTTTTGGTATGGGGCTGGAGAGGGAGAAACCACTCACATGTATAGACAGAGCTATGGATGGAAGGACTGACCATTATAGTTTTGATATGGGGCTGGAGAGGGAGAAACCACTCACATGTATAGACAGAGCTATGGATGGAAGGACTGACCATTATAGTTTTGGTATGGGGCTGGAGAGGGAGAAACCACTCACATGTATAGACAGAGCTATGGATGGAAGGACTGACCATTATAGTTTTGGTATGGGGCTGGAGAGGGAGAAACCACTCACATGTATAGACAGAGCTATGGATGGAAGGACTGACCATTATAGTTTTGGTATGGGGCCGGAGAGGGAGAAACCACTCACATGTATAGACAGAGCTATGGATGGAAGGACTGACCATTATAGTTTTGGTATGGGGCTGGAGAGGGAGAAACCACTCACATGTATAGACAGAGCTATGGATGGAAGGACTGACCATTATAGTTTTGGTATGGGGCCGGAGAGGGAGAAACCACTCACATGTATAGACAGAGCTATGGATGGAAGGACTGACCATTATAGTTTTGGTATGGGGCCGGAGAGGGAGAAACCACTCACATGTATAGACAGAGCTATGGATGGAAGGACTGACCATTATAGTTTTGGTATGGGGCTGGAGAGGGAGAAACCACTCACATTTATAGACAGAGCTATGGATGGACGGACTGACCATTATAGTTTTAACCATGTTCTGAGGCTATATGGTGTTTGTTTAAATTCAATTTGTTTACAAACATTGGGGTAAAACAAGATTATTTTCCGGGTTCTGATGGGGTCCGACAGTTGAACTAAGCTCATGAGGCGTTGATAAGTTATAGTCTTCAAGAAGGAATGGGTACATATCATTAATTTATATGTCCAAAAATGGATGAGGCATCTGCTGATTTCCACTTAAAAAATGTTGTTTTGTCTTACAGGATATGTGTGGACTGCATAGCAAAGAATGTGAATAACTTCAAGATGCTTCAAAACCAGCTTCCATCTCTGCCCCGGAAACTACTGGAAGCTGTACAGAGGAGAACGTCCAGAAATATATAATACATACAGTGCATTCAGAAAGTATTCAGACTCCTAGACTTTTCCCCGATTTTGTTATGTTACAGCCTTATTCTAAAATGGATTACATTTTTTTCCCCCTCATCAATCTACACACAATAACCCATAATGACAAAGCAAAAATAGGTTTTTAGACATTTTTGCAAATGTATAAAAAAAGAAAATTGGGGTGAAATATCACATTTCCGAAAGTATTCAGACCCTTTACTCAGTACCATGTTAAAGTAATTTTGGCAACGATAACAGTCTCGAGTCTTAATTGGGTATGACGCTACAAGCTTGGCACACCTGCATTTGGGGAGCTTCTCCCATTCCTCTCTGCAGATCCTCTCAAGCTCTGTCAGGTTGGATGGGGAACGACTCTGCACAGCTCTTTTCAGGTCTCTCCAGAGATGTTCGATCGGGTTCAAGTCCGGGCTCTGGCTGGGCCACTCAAGGACATTCAGAGACTTGTCCCGAAGCCACTCCTGCGTTGTCTTGGCTGTGTGCTTAGGGTCGTTGTCCTGTTGGAAGGTGAACCTTCATCCCAGTCTGAGATCCTGAGTGCTCTGGAGCAGGCTCTTATCAAGGAAAGGGAAGGGTGGATACCTAGTCAGTTGTACAACTGAATGCTTTCAAATTAAATGTGTCTTCTACATTTAACCCAACCCCTCTGAATCAGAGAGGTGCAGGGGGCTTCCTTAATCGACATCCACGTCATTGGCGCCCAGGAAACAGTGTGTTAACTGCCTTACTTAGAGACAGAACGACAGAGTGTTACCCTCGGGATCTCTTTGTACTTTGCTCCTTTCATCTTTGCCTCGATCCTGACTAGTCTCCCAGGTTTCCTCCAGACGTGACCCTTGGCATTCAGGCCAAAGAGTTCAATATTGGTTTCATCAGACCAGAGAATCTTGTTTCTCATGGTCTTTAAGTACCTTCTGGAAAACTCCAAGCGAGCTGTCATGTGTCTTTCTCTGAGTTGTGGCTTCCGTCTGGCCACTCTACCATAAAGCCCTGATTGGTAGAGTGCTGCAGAGATGGTTGTCCTTCTGGAAGGTTCTCCCATCTCCACAGGGGAACTCTAGAGCTTTGTCAGATTGACCATCGTTTTCTTGGTCACCTCCCTAACCAATACCCTTTCTCCCCCCGATTGCTTAGTTTGGCCGGGCGGCCAGCTCTAGGAAGGGTCTTGGTGGTTACAAACTTCTTCCATTTAAGAATGATGGAGAGTTATTTTAGTTTTTTAAAATACATTTTAGAATAAGGCTGTAATGTAACATAATACTTTCCGAAGGAACTGTATAGTAAATCTAATAAAGATTATTTCAGAGAGATGGTAGTCAACAGTAGATGCTGCAGTAAAGTGATAATGCAGAACAGTAGATGCTGCAGTAAAGTGATAATGCAGAACAGTAGATGCTGCAGTAAAGTGATAATGCAGAACAGTAGAGGCTGCAGTAAGGTGATAATGCAGAACAGTAGTCTGCAGTAAGGTGATAATGCAGAACAGTAGAGGCTGCAGTAAGGTGATTATGCAGTACAGTAGAGTCTGCAGTAAAGTGATATTGCAGACCAGTAGAGGCTGCAGTAGTGATAATGCAGTACCGTAGAGGCTGCAGTAAAGCAATAATGCAGAACAGTAGAGGCTGCAGTAAGGTGATGAATGCAGAACAGTAGAGGCTGCAGTAAGGTGATAAATGCAGAACAGTAGAGGCTGCAGTAAGGTGATAAATGCAGAACAGTAGAGGGTGCAGTAAAGTGATAATGCAGTGTAGGTCTATATGTACAGGTTATGTAGGGACATTCTGTCCTGCAAAACATTTATTCACGTATTATACCGTGTATAAAACCCCACAAGAGTCAATGACCGACCTTGATTAAATACTTATTTTAATCTTGCACAATGGAAAAGTATTTCAGCGAGACCAGTCATTGTCTCTTCAAGTGTGTCGTTCTCTAGGCCTAGGACTAGGGTTAGGGCTAGGGCTAGGGTTAGGACTAGGGCTAGGGTTAGGGTTAGGACTAGGGTTAGGGCTAGGGCTAGGGCTAGGGTTAGGGTTAGGGCTAGGGTTAGGGTTAGGGCTAGGGTTAGGACTAGGGTTAGGGCTAGGGTTAGGACTAGGGTTAGGGTTAGGGCTAGCGTTAGGACTAGGGTTAGGGCTAGGATTAGGGCTAGGATTAGGGCTAGGGTTAGGGCTAGGGTTAGGGCTAGGGTTAGGGCTAGGGTTAGGCAAATATGTGTTTTGGTTCCCAAGCTGCTTTCCTGCCAGTGCCAGCACATTGAATATCTGTGCACACGGATCTACCTCCAATTTGTTGACTTCATTTATCTGTACATAGTTCAATGTTTTACAGATTATTGTATATGATATGCATGAATGTGTCCTGAAGTAAAAGCTCAGGTGGAATAAAGATATACATACTGTTGTAGTTTTGGCTACACGGCTGGAGATGGCTAAACTCTGACACTATCGATCAATACAGAATAAGAGCAAATCTTAGATGTATAATTACTAGTCCGCAGCTAGATATTACGTAAGTCTAGGACGAGAATACCGACCATCGCCGAAGCATCTATTCTATGAGAACATTTCCGAATGGTACTCTGAAGTATCCATTCTATCCACCTAAAACCCCGAAAGACATTATGACTTCTGGGAAAATTAACCAGCGACTCTGATGAACTCTACAGGACGATCGAGTGTTTTCAACGGAGAGACAACAATGACGTACAAGCGTAAATATGTACAGTGCAATTTCTTTCAGAATGAGCGGCAGATCATGTGCAAAGTATTAGCATGTCCATGAGTACAATTATCCACTGTGTGTAGTGAATCCATTTTGTCTTTCCCGCTCTTTCTCAGTCTCCACCCCTTTCCTTTGTTTACCAAGCCGTCATATCGGCTTCGTCCACTAGGGACTTTTTCTTTGTATCATGTAGTAACCCAAATGTCTACTGTTTGTTTGTTATGTAATTCTGTGTGATTGTTTAGTTAGTTAGTAAATTAATAATTAAACCAATTTGTACATAGCTGATTCATTCATTTAGGCTAGAGTTCGTGCAGATATCCAAAGGTTTGTGACGTTCAGTAATGAAGTCTGATAAGGTAATAATTACAATTCATTAATAAGCGACTGTTTTGATAAGATATGAAAATATCTGAAGAGTTATATTCGGGAAATTGACACTCTATAAACAACATGTTCCCGTGGTGCCCCGACTTCCTGGTTAATTAACATGCACATGATTAGTTTAATCACGTAATAATAATTACACATAGAGAATTGATTTGATAAATCTAAAGTCTTCACCTTTAATGATAGTCACAGACACGACAGTATTGTTACTGCTGGACTTGGCAGAACCGTGGGTATTGTTACTGCTGGACTTGGCTAAAAAGGCTCCCCCTTTTTCTACCACATTTGTATTTTCTTAGATGATTGTCACTACCGCACTACCGTGCTTCTACACCTGCATTGCTTGCTGTTTGGGGTTTTAGGCTGGGTTTCTGTACAGCACTTTGAGATATCAGCTGATGTAAGAAGGGCTATATAAATAAATTTGATTTGATTTGATTTGATTTGATTTTGGCAGAACCGTGGGTATTGTTACTGCTGGACTTGGCAGAACCGTGGGTATTGTTACTGCTGGACTTGGCAGAACCGTGGGTATTGTTACTGCTGAATCCTTTTGTAATAGAGTCCTCCATTCCTCCTGATTCACCCCATGTGGCCCATCTGTGTTTCCTCTTTCATAATTCTGACGTGTATGAATGTGCCTCGCTTCAACAAGACCACTCTAGATAAACAACTACTACTAGTATTATTAGGCGTACTACTATCACTGTCACTACTACAAGAGTCACTACTACGTGCTACTACCACAGTCACTACTACGTACTACTACTGCAGTCACTACTACGTGCTACTACTGCAGTCACTACTACGTGCTACTACCACAGTCACTACTACGTACTACTACTGTAGTCACTACTACGTGCTACTACCACAGTCACTACTACGTACTACTACTGTAGTCACTACTACGTGCTACTACCACAGTCACTACTACGTACTACTACCACAGTCACTACTACGTATTACTACCACAGTCACTACTACGTGCTACTACCACAGTCACTACTACGTACTACTACCACAGTCACTACTACGTACTACTACCACAGTCACTACTACGTACTACCACCACAGTCACTACTACATACTACCACCACAGTCACTACTACGTACTACTACCGCAGTCACTACTACGTACTACTACCACAGTCACTACTACGTACTACTACCACAGTCACTACTACGTGCTACTACTGTAGTCCCTACTACGTGCTACTACCACAGTCACTACTACGTACTACTACCACAGTCACTACTACGTACTACTACCACAGTCACTACTACGTACTACCACCACAGTCACTACTACGTACTACTACTGCAGTCACTACTACCACAGTCACTACTACGTGCTACTACCACAGTCACTACTACGTACTACTACCACAGTCACTACTACGTACTACTACTGCAGTCACTACCACATACTACTACCACAGTCACTACTACGTACTACTACCACAGTCACTACTACGTACTACTACTGCAGTCACTACTACATACTACTACCACAGTCACTACTACGTACTACTACCACAGTCACTACTACGTACTACCACCACAGTCACTACTATGTACTACCACCACAGTCACTACTACGTACTACCACCACAGTCACTACTACGTACTACTACCACAGTCACTACTACCTACTACCACCACAGTCACTACTACATACTACTACCACAGTCACTACTACGTACTACTACCACAGTCACTACTACGTACTACTACCGCAGTCACAACTACGTACTACTACTGCAGTCACTACTACGTACTACTACTGCAGTCACTACTACATACTACTACCACAGTCACTACTACGTACTACTACCACAGTCACTACTACGTACTACTACTGCAGTCACTACTACGTACTACCACCACAGTCACTACTATGTACTACCACAACAGTCACTACTACGTACTACCACCACAGTCACTACTACGTACTACTACCACAGTCACTACTACCTACTACCACCACAGTCACTACTACATACTACTACCACAGTCACTACTACATACTACTACCGCAGTCACTACTACGTACTACTACCACAGTCACTACTACGTACTACTACCGCAGTCACTACTACATACTACTACCGCAGTCACTACTACGTACTACTACCGCAGTCACTACTACGTGCTACTACCGCAGTCACTACTACGTACTACTACTGCAGTCACTACTACGTGCTACTACCACAGTCACTACTACGTACTACTACCACAGTCACTACTACGTACTACTACCGCAGTCACTACTACGTACTACTACTGCAGTCACTACTACGTACTACTACTGCAGTCACTACTACGTACTACTACCACAGTCACTACTACATACTACCACCACAGTCACTACTTCTACTTTTAATATGCATTACATGATCAGAAGTATGTGGACACTTGCTTGTCCAACATCTCATTCCTAAATCATGGGCATTAATATTAAGTTGGTCCCCCTTTGCTGTTTTAACAGCCTCCACTCTTCTGAGAGGCTTTCCAGTAGATGTTGGAACATTTTGTGGGGACTTGCTTCCATTCTACCACAAGAGCATTAGTGAGGTTGGACACTGATGTTGGCTGATTAGGCCTGGCTCGCAGTCGGTGTTCCAATTCATCCCAAAGGTGTTCGATGGGGTTAAGGTCATTCTTCTCATGCTGACACAGGAAAGGGCCTTCCCCAAACTGTTGCCACAAAGTTGAAAGCACAGAATCGTCTAGAAGGTCATTGTATGATGTAGCGTTAAGATTTCCCTTCACTGGAACTATTGGGCCTGAACCATGAAAATCAGCCCCAGACCATTATTCCTCCTCCATCAAACCTTACAGTTGGCACTATCCATTCGGGCAGGTATCATTCTCCTGGCATCTGCCAAACCCTGATTCGTCCATTGGACTACCAGATGGTGAATTGTGATTCGTCACTCCAGAGAATGTGTTTCCACTACTCCAGAGTCCCCCTTAACGGGGAGCTTGACACCATTCCAGCCGACGCTTGGCATTGCACAGCTAGGCTGTGGAAACACATTTCATGAAGCTCCCGACAAACAGTTCTTGTGCTGACGCTGCTTCCAGAGGCAGTTTGGAACTCGGTAGTGAGTGTTGCAACTTAGGACAGACAATGTTTACACACTACGCACTTCAGCATTCGCCGGTCCCGTTCTGTGAGCTTGTGTGGCCTACCACTTCGTGGCTGAGCCGTTGTTGCTCCTTGATGTTTACACTTCACAATAACAGCACTTACAGTGGACCGGGGCAGCTCTAGCAGGGCAGACATTTGACAAACTGACTTGTTGGAAAGGTGGGCATCCTTTGATGGTGCCACGTTGAAAGTCACTGAGCTCTTCAGTTTGGCCATTCTACTGCCAATATTTGTCTATGGAGATTGCATGGCTGTGTGCTCGATTGAATACACCTGTCAGAAACGGGTGTCGCTGAAAAAACAGAATCCACTAATTTGAAGGGGTGTCCACATACTTTTGTATATATAGAGTATCACTAAAGGCTAGTATCCCACTACTGTAATACATTCACTACTTACAACTCGCCAACAGTTTTCAACACAGGCAATTTCAATTTCTAAACATTTAAAAAATATTATTGGACAAATTAAGCAAGTCACACAATTTCTCTTTAGGGAAAATACCCATTCTAGTTGCTATTTGATCTCTGGCCTGGCTACAACATTGATGACAATGGTACTATTAATATGACCACCATGGAATATAGCTCCCCTCAGCCCCCTCTGACCTCTGACCTTAACAATACCACTCATTGAAAAAAATGCAGGCAAAACATAAATTAAATCTCACATCTCTCCAAGACAGAACAAAACATCAGTATCAAAAATCCAAGTATGAATAATCCAGTCGTGTCTGTTATTCACACACAGGGAAGCAGTCAAGCCCAGAGAAGCAAACACACATCCGCCCTGCTCCAGTCTCCCTGCATCCAGCCCATATCCCCACAGCATCAAACGCACCACACTCACACAGGTACACACACAAGCCACATTTACACACACGCCACACTTACACACACGCACGAACGCACACACACACACACACACACACACAGAGCAAGAGAGGTATACAGGCACCATCTAGTGCTTTGCTCAGGAAAATCCTCTGAGATAGAAATACAGAGAATCATGTATCAAACTACATTGTTTTATATATCTGTTACACTTTTATATATCAATTAAACTTGTTTTATATATCTGTTAAACTTGTTTATGTCTATTAAACTTGTTTTATATATCTGTTAAACTTGTTTTGTCTATTAAACTTGTTTTATATATCTGTTAAACTTGTTTATGTCTATTAAACTTGTTTTATCTATTAAACTTGTCACGTTCTGACCATAGTTCTTGTGTGTTTTCCTTGTTTTAGTGTTGGTCAGGATGTGAGCTGGGTGGGCATTCTATGTTGTGTGTCTAGTTTGTCTGTTTCTGTGTTTGGCCTGATATGGTTCTCAATCAGAGGCAGGTGTTAGTCATTGTCTCTGATTGGGAACCATATTTAGGTAGCCTGTTTTGTGGTGGGTTTTTGTGGGTGATTATTTCCGTGTCTGTGTTTGTTTCACCACACAGGACTGTTTTCGGTTTTCACATTTATTGTTTTGTATATTTGTAGTGATTTCTCGGTCTTTATTAAAGATGTTTAACCCTAACCACGCTGAGTTTTGGTCCACCTCTCCTTCCCAGGAAGAAAGTTGTTACAAAACTTGTTTATATATCAATTAAACTTGTTTTATCAATTAGCTTGTTGTATCTATCTATTAAACTTGTTTATATATCTATTAAACTAGTTGTATCTATTTAACTTGTTTATATATCTAAACTAGTTTTATCAATTAAACTTGTTTTATATATCTGTTAAACTTGTTGTATATATCTAGTAAATTAGTTGTATCTATTTAACGTGTTTTATATATCAATTAAATGTATTTTATATATCTATTAAACTTGTTTTGTATATCTATTAAACCTGATATATATATATATATATATATATATCAGTTAATCTTGTACTGCATATCTATTAAACTTGATATATATATATATTAGTTAATCTTGTACTGTATATCTATTAAACTTGTTTTTCTAAATAATTTTATCACTGTGCTTTAACATGCATTCATCAGAGAAACATGTTCTGTTTGAATTAACACAACTTGAAATGGTAATATGTGTCAAATGTATGGAACATTTCTCATTCCTCAGTAAGACTTCATAAGTAATACAAATTACACACCAGCAAAACAAAATTATACATCAGACATTTTTATATCTAAATATAATGTGTAAATTAAATTAAATTAAATAAAAAACGTCCCCCAATAATAATACACTATCATGTTTCAGTTTATCTTTACATCTTCTCAAGGTTGTATAATTCAATAGACTACAAAATGAGCACAACAAATGGCCACATTTTGACCCAGACATGTGTTATCACTGGTGTGAAACAGTGTTGAAGTATATCCGCAAGCTTTTCCTGAGTCCCAAATGGCCCCCTACTTCATGTATAGTGCACTACTTTTGACCAGAGCCCTATGCCAAAAGTAGTGCACTACATAGGGAATGGGCCCTGGGTCAATAGCACGGCACTACATTGGGATGCATCCTTTGTCTCTGAACCTGTTGCAGCCAGACAGTAATTCTATCTTAGGGTCACCTACGATAACAGGGATAAATGCCCTACAAACTCCTGCGACAAGATTTCAAACATTTCAAAATACGATTGAACTGAAATATGATACACATGACCACGGCAGCGGAGAATATGTTTTGGGGTGGGGGTGTTATTGACGGGGGGCGGGAAAGGGGGCACTTTTTATCCCCTCTTTGCTGACAAGTATTTTTCTTTGCTTCGTACAGGAGTAATAAAGGCCACTCATTTGGTGGAGTATAAATCATGTTTTATTGTGATTTATCAGGGGTTGATACAGCAGCCACAGCACTACTACTGTGAGCTGCTACTGTATGTACGTGACCAACCTATAATGGCATCAGGAATAGTGAGTGGGGGATGAAGGCTTGGTGGACACTTTGATGAACACTGGCTAGTGTGTGTGTGTGTGTGTGTGTGTGTGTGTGTGTGTGTGTGTGTGTGTGTGTGTGTGTGTGTGTGTGTGTGTGTGTGTGTGTGTGTGTGTGTGTGTGTGTGTGTGTGTGTGTGTGTGTGTGTGTGTGTGTGTGTGTCTCGCTAAATGAGGACAGCTTAAAATATTTCAAAGCTCATTGGGATGAACCAAATGTACAACTACATCTTACCCTAACCCAACTATATCTGACCCTAACCCTAACCCAACTATATCTGACCCTAACCCAACTATATCTGACCCTAACCCTAACCCAACTATATCTGACCCTAACCCAACTATATCTGGTCCTATCCCTAACCCAACTATATCTGACCCTAACCATAAACCTAACCCAACTATATCTGACCCTAACCCAACCATATCTGACCCTAACCCTAACTCAACTATATCTGACCCTAACACAACTATATCTGAACCTAACCCAACTATATCTGACCCTAACCCTAACCCAACTATATCTGACCCTAACCCAACTATATCTGGTCCTAACCCTAACCCAACTATATCTGACCCTAACCACAAACCTAACCCAACTATATCTGACCCTAACCCAACTATATCTGGTCCTAACCCTAAACCAACTATATCTGACCCTAACCCTAAACCTAACCCAACTACATCTGACCCTAACCCTAACTCAACTATATCTGACCCTAACACAACTATATCTGAACCTAACCCAACTATATCTGACCCTAACCCAACTATATCTGGTCCTAACCCTAACCCAACTATATCTGACCCTAACCATAAACCTAACCCAACTATATCTGACCCTAACCCAACTATATCTGGTCCTAACCCTAACCCAACTATATCTGACCCGGACCCTAAACCTAACCCAACTATATCTGACCCTAACCCAACTATATCTGACCCTAACCCTAACTCAACTATATCTGACCCTAACCCAACTATATCTGAACCTAACACAACTATATCTGGTCCTAACCCAACTATATCTGACCCTAACCCAACTATATCTGACCCTAACCCAACTATATCTGACCCTAACCCAACTATATCTGACCCTAACCCATCTATATCTGAACCTAACCCAACTATATCTTAACCTAACACAACTATATCTGGTCCTAACCCAACTATATCTGACCCTAACCCAACTATATCTGGTCCTAACTCAACTATATCTGACTCTAACCCATCTATAGCTGACCCTAACCCAACTATATCTGAGCCTAACCCAACTATATCTGACCCTAACACAACTATATCTGACCCTAACCCTAACCCAACTATATCTGACCCTAACCCTAACTCAACTATATCTGACCCTAACCCAACTATATCTGACCCTAACCCTAACCCAACTATATCTGACCCTAACACAACTATATCTGGTCCTAACCCTAACCCAACTATATCTGACCCTAACACAACTATATCTGGTCCTAACCCTAACCCAACTATATCTGACCCTAACCCAACTATATCTGACCACAACCCAACTATATCTGACTCTAGCCCAACTCTATCTGACACTACCCCAACTCTCTCTGACACTACCTCTAACTATATTTAACCCTAAACCAACTATATCAAACCCTAACCCAACTCCAAATATATCTGACCCTAACCTAACTGTATCTGGCCCAAACCCAACTATATCTGACCCTACACCTAACCCAACTATACCTGACCCTAACCCAACTATATCTGACCCTAAACCCAACCTGACTATACCTGACCCTAACCCAACTATATCTGACCCTAAACCTAACCAAACTATATCTGACCCTAACCCAAATATATCTGACCCTATCCCAAATATATCTGACCCTAAACCTAACCAAACTATATCTGACCCTAACCCAAATATATCTGACCCTAACCCAACCATATCTGACCCTAACCCAACCATATCTGACCCTAACCCAACTATTTCTGACCCGAACAAAACCATATCTGACCCTAACCCAAATATTTCTGACACGAACAAAACTATATCTGGCCCTAACACAACTATATCTGACCCTAGACCTAACCCAACTGTATCTGACCCTAGACCTAACCCAACTATATCTGACCCTAGACCTAACCCAAATATATCTGACCCTAACCCAATGATATCTGACCCTAACCCAACTATATCTGACCCTAACCCAACTATATCTGACCCTAACCCAACTATATCTGACCCTAACCCAACTATATCTGACCTAACCCTAACCCAACTATATCTGGTCCTAAACCTAACACAATTATACCTGAACATAACCCAAGTATATCGACCTTAAACCTAACACAATTATATCTGCCCTAAACCTAACCCAATTATACCTGAACATAACCCAACTATATCGACCTTAAACCTAATCCAACTATTTTTGTCCCTAAACCTAACCCAACTATATCTGACCCTAAACCTAACCCAACTATATCTGACCCTGACTCTAAATCTAGCCCAACTATAACCCAACTATATCTGCTGAAGACACAGGTTAGGCTACTATACTGAATGATCTAATGCAGTATATATCAACCTTAGATCTCTCTTGATAATAAACCTGGAAAGAAAATACCCCTCGAAAAATTGAGGTTAGTCAAGTTTTGACTAATACAATATTTATCCATATAGATTTGTCCTGACAGCTTCTACATACACTCCAGACTTATCTAAACTAGATCTAGAAGAATACTTTACTAATCCAGAGATGGAGAATGGTCTTCATCTCTACCAACCCCTCTGATACACCACACACACACGCACGCACACACACACACACACACAAATAAACACACACACACACAAACACACACGCACGCACACACACACACACACAATCGGTCTAAAGAGTGTGTGACCTTAACAGTCAGTGTTGGACCTCAATACGGCCAGGAAAGTGTCATGTCTCCACATTAGTGTGATGAGGGAAGTGACACATTACCACCATGTTTGCATAGAGATTCAGAGCAAACAGCCCTGGGCCCGTATCCACAAAGCCTCTCAGAGTAGGAGAGCTGATCTAGGATCAGTATCGCCTTTTAGATCCTAATGATTAAGGCGTTTTGTGGATATGGGCCCAGGGCTTCAAGTGTATCGGAGGGGTTGGGTACAGACGAGTGGAGTATCACTTCCCAAAGCTGATGACATGCGGGACAGTCAGCTTAAGTGCCAAAAAAGTAAATGAGGCATTTGGTTGAGTTATCACTTTAAAGAGCCAGGTAGTGTAAAGTTTCACTCTATGGCTGATTGCATATGACACAGGCTTGTTTTGTTCTAGACTATTTTATGTATCTTCCTGAACTTTCCATCTGTTTTAAAATGCTGTTATTATTTTGAGAGCTCTGGTGAGATGGTGAACAGGCAAAGCGTCAATACAGGGCTAAGATTGAATCCTACTACACCGGCTCCGACGCTCGTCTTATGTGGCAGAGCTTGTAAACTATTACAGAGTATAAAGGGAAGCACAGCCGTGAGCTGCCCAGTGACACGAGCCTAACAAACGAGCTAAATCACTTCTATGATCGCTTCAAGGTAAGCAACACTGAGGCATGCATGAGAGCCTCAGCTGTTCTGGACGACTGTGTGATCACTCTCTCCATAGCCGACTTGAGTAAGACCTTTAAACAGGTCAACATACACAAGGCTGCGGGGCCAGACGGATTACCAGGACGTGTGCTCCGGGCATGTGCGGACCAACTGGCAGGTATCTTCACTGACCTTTTCAACATGTCTCTGATTGAGTCTTTAATACCAACATGTTTCAAGCAGACCACCGTAGTCCCTGTGCCCAAGAACACAAAGACAACCTGCCTAAATGACTACAGACCCGTAGCACTCAGGTCCGTAGCCATGAAGTGCTTTGAAAGGCTGGTAATGGCTCACATCAACACCATTATCCCAGAAACCCTAGACCCACTCCAATTTGCATACCGCCCAAACAGATCCACAGATGATGCAATCTCTATTGCACTCCACACTGCCCTTTCCCACCTGGACAAAAGGAACACTTATGTGAGAATGCTATTCATTGACTACAGCTCAGCGTTCAACACCATAGTACCCTCAAAGTTCATCACTAAGCTAAGGACTCTGGGACTAAACACCTCCCTCTGCAACTGGATCCTGGACTTCCTGACGGGCCTCCCCCAGGTGGTGAAGGTAGTTAGCAACACATCTGTCACGCTGATCCTCAACACTGGATCCCCCCAGGGGTGCGTGCTGAGTCCCCTCCTGTACTCCCTGTTCACCCACGACTGCATAGCCAGGTACGACTCCAACATCATCATTAAGTTTGCAGATGACACAACAATGACGAGACAGCCTATAGGCTGACAGGGTGGTGCCAGAATAACAACCTATCCCTCAACGTAACAAAGACTACGGAGATGATTGTGGACTACAGGAAAAGGAGGACCGAGTACGCCCCCATTGTCATCGACTGGGCTGTAGTGGAGCAGGTTGACAGCTTCAAGTTCCTTGTTGTTCACATCACCAACAAACTAGAATGGTCCAAACACACCAAGACAGTTGTGAAGAGGGCACGACAAAGCCTATTCCCCCTCAGGAAACTAAAAGGATTTGGCATGAGTCCTGAGATCCTCAAAAGCTTCTACAGCTGCAACATCGAGAGCATTGGTCTACAACAGGTGGTACGGCAACTGCTCGGCCTCCGACCGCAAGTCACTACAGTCACTACAGAGGGTAGTGCGTGCAGCCCAGTACATCACTGGGGCTAAGCTGCCTGCCATCCAGGACTTCTACACCAGGCGATATCAGAGGAATGCCATAGACTGTTCTCTCTACTACCGCATGGCAAGCGGTACCGGAATGCCAAGTCTAGCACAAAAAGGCTTCTCAACAGTTTTTACCCCCAAGCGATAAGCCTCCTGAACAGGTAATCAAATGGCTACCCAGACTTTTTGCATTGTGTGCCTCCCCCATCCCCTCTTTTACACTGCTGCTACTCTCTGTTCATCATACATGCATAGTCACTTTAACTATATATTCATGTACATATGTACATACTACCTCAATTGGCCTGACCAACCAGTGCTCCCGCACATTAGCCAACCGGGCTATCTGCATTGTGTCCCACTCGTGTTTGCATCTCAATGTGAAAAAAACTGTTTGCATGTTCTTCACAAAGAGGGCAACAGATGCTACTGAGCCAGATGTCTATGTGTCAGGGGAGAAGCTCCAGGTGGTATCCGATTTTAAGTACCTTGGCATCATACTTGATTCCAACCTCTCTTTTAAAAAGCATGTGAAAAAGGTAATTCAAATAACCAAATTCAACCTAGCTAATTTCCGATTTAAACGAAATTGTTTGACTACAGAGGTAGCAAAACTGTACTTCAAATCTATGATACTCCCCCACTTAACATACTGCTTGACTAGTTGGGCCCAAGCTTGCTGTACAACATTAAAACCTATTCAGTCTGTCTACAAACAGGCTCTCAAAGTGCTTGATAGGAAGCCCAATAGCCATCATCATTGTCACATCCTTAGAAAGCATGAGCTCTTGAGTTGGGAAAATCTTGTGCAATACACCGACGCATGTCTTGTATTCAAGATCCTCAATGGCCTGGCTCCCCCTCCACTCAATATTTTTGTTAAACAGAAAACCCAGACATATGGCAGCAGATCCACAAGGTCTGCCATGAGAGGTGACTGTATAGTTCCCCTAAGGAAAAGCACCTTTAGTAAATCTGCATTCTCTGTGAGAGCTTCCCATGTCTGGAATACACTGCCATCAGACACACATAACTGCACCACATATCACACTTTCACAAAATGCTTGAAGACATGGCTAAAGGTCAATCAGATTTGTGAACATGGTCCCTAGCTGGGTGTTGCCACTCCATGTTGTCTGTTGTCTGTAGCTTGTGAGGTGTGGAAACACTTTGTTGCTTTTATGAATTTTGTCTTGCTGCTTTTTGTTTTATGCTGCTCTGTCTGTATGCTACGTCTTGCTTGTCCTATGTTGCTCTGTCTGTATGCTGTGTCTTACTTGTCCTATGTTGCTATGTCTTGCTTGTTCTATGTTGCTATTGTCTATATTGTAATTGTTTTTAATAACCTGCCCAGGGACTGCGGTTGAAAATTAGCCGGTTGGCTAAAACCGGCACTTTTACTGAAATGTTGATTAATGTGCACTGTCCCTGTAAAAATAAAAATAAACTCAAACTCAAACCCACCACCAGCCAACCGGGCTATCTGCATTGTGTCCCACCACCCACCACCAGCCAACCAGGCTATCTGCATTGTGTCCCACCACCCACCACCAGCCAACCAGGCTATCTGCATTGTGTCCCACCACCCACCACCAGCCAACCAGGCTATCTGCATTGTGTCCCACCACCCACCACCAGCCAACCAGGCTATCTGCATTGTGTCCTACCACCCACCACCAGCCAACCAGGCTATCTGCATTGTGTCCTACCACCCACCACCAGCCAACCAGGCTATCTGCATTGTGTCCTACCACCCACCACCAGCCAACCGGGCTATCTGCATTGTGTCCCACCACCCACCACCAGCCAACCAGGCTATCTGCATTGTGTCCCACCACCCACCACCAGCCAACCAGGCTATCTGCATTGTGTCCTACCACCCACCACCAGCCAACCAGGCTATCTGCATTGTGTCCTACCACCCACCACCAGCCAACCAGGCTATCTGCATTGTGTCCTACCACCCACCACCAGCCAACCGGGCTATCTGCATTGTGTCCTACCACCCACCACCAGCCAACCAGGATATCTGCATTGTGTCCTACCACCCACCACCAGCCAACCAGGCTATCTGCATTGTGTCCCACAACTCCTTCACGCTGCTCCTCTCTGTTTATCATATATGCACAGTCACTTTAACCATATCTACTACTACATATCTGTACATACTACCTCAATCAGCCTGACTAACCGGTGTCTGTATGTAGCCTCACTACTGTTAGAGCCTCACTACTGTTAGAGCCTCACTACTGTTAGAGCCTTACTACTGTTAGAGCCTCACTACTGTATGTAGCCTCACTACTGTTAGAGCCTCACTACTGTTAGAGCCTCACTACTGTATGTAGCCTCACTACTGTATGTAGCCTCACTACTGTTAGAGCCTCACTACTGTTAGAGCCTCACTACTGTATGTAGCCTCACTACTGTATGTAGCCTCACTACTGTATGTAGCCTCACTACTGTATGTAGCCTCACTACTGTTAGAGCCTCACTACTGTTAGAGCCTCACTACTGTATGTAGCCTCACTACTGTTAGAGCCTCACTACTGTTAGAGCCTCACTACTGTATGTAGCCTCACTACTGTATGTAGCCTCACTACTGTTAGAGCCTCACTACTGTTAGAGCCTCACTACTGTTAGAGCCTCACTACTGTTAGAGCCTCACTACTGTATGTAGCCTCACTACTGTTAGAGCCTCACTACTGTTAGAGCCTCACTACTGTTAGAGCCTCACTACTGTTAGAGCCTCACTACTGTTAGAGCCTCACTACTGTTAGAGCCTCACTACTGTATGTAGCCTCACTACTGTTAGAGCCTCACTACTGTTAGAGCCTCACTACTGTTAGAGCCTCACTACTGTATGTAGCCTCACTACTGTATGTAGCCTCACTACTGTATGTAGCCTCACTACTGTTAGAGCCTCACTACTGTTAGAGCCTCACTACTGTATGTAGCCTCACTACTGTTAGAGCCTCACTACTGTTAGAGCCTCACTACTGTTAGAGCCTCACTACTGTATGTAGCCTCACTACTGTTAGAGCCTCACTACTGTTAGAGCCTCACTACTGTTAGAGCCTCACTACTGTATGTAGCCTCACTACTGTTAGAGCCTCACTACTGTTAGAGCCTCACTACTGTATGTAGCCTCACTACTGTTAGAGCCTCACTACTGTTAGAGCCTCACTACTGTTAGAGCCTCACTACTGTATGTAGCCTCACTACTGTTAGAGCCTCACTACTGTTAGAGCCTCACTACTGTTAGAGCCTCGCTATTGTTTTTACTGTTGTTTTTAATTCTTTAATAACCTGTTGTTCAGCTAATACATGTTTTGCACCATTGGTTAGAGCCTGTAAGTAAGCATTTCACTGTGAGGTCTACTACACCTGTTGTATTCAGCATTTCACTGTGAGGTCTACTACACCTGTTGTATTCAGCATTTCACTGTAAGGTCTACTACACCTGTTGTATTCAGCATTTCACTGTACGGTCTACTACACCTGTTGTATTCAGCATTTCACTGTAAGGTCTACTACACCTGTTGTATTCAGCATTTCACTGTAAGGTCTACTACACCTGTTGTATTCAGCATTTCACTGTAAGGTCTACTACACCTGTTGTATTCAGCATTTCACTGTAAGATCTACTACACCTGTTGTATTCAGCATTTCACTGTGAGGTCTACTACACCTGTTGTATTCAGCATTTCACTGTACGGTCTACTACACCTGTTGTATTCAGCATTTCACTGTAAGGTCTACTACACCTGTTGTATTCAGCATTTCACTGTAAGATCTACTACACCTGTTGTATTCAGCATTTCACTGTGAGGTCTACTACACCTGTTGTATTCAGCATTTCACTGTGAGGTCTACTACACCTGTTGTATTCAGCATTTCACTGTGAGGTCTACTACACCTGTTGTATTCAGCATTTCACTGTTAGGTCTACTATACCTGTTGTATTCAGCATTTCACTGTAAGGTCTACTACACCTGTTGTATTCAGCATTTCACTGTAAGATCTACTACACCTGTTGTATTCAGCATTTCACTGTAAGGTCTACTACACCTGTTGTATTCAGCATTTCACTGTAAGGTCTACTACACCTGTTGTATTCAGCATTTCACTGTAACGTCTACTACACCTGTTGTATTCAGCATTTCACTGTAAGGTCTACTACACCTGTTGTATTCAGCATTTCACTGTAAGGTCTACTACACCTGTTGTATTCAGCATTTCACTGTAAGGTCTACTACACCTGTTGTATTCAGCATTTCACTGTGAGGTCTACTACACCTGTTGTATTCAGCATTTCACTGTGAGGTCTACTACACCTGTTGTATTCAGCATTTCACTGTGAGGTCTACTACACCTGTTGTATTCAGCATTTCACTGTGAGGTCTACTACACCTGTTGTATTCAGCATTTCACTGTGAGGTCTACTACACCTGTTGTATTCAGCATTTCACTGTAAGGTCTACTACACCTGTTGTATTCAGCATTTCACTGTGAGGTCTACTACACCTGTTGTATTCAGCATTTCACTGTGAGGTCTACTACACCTGTTGTATTCAGCATTTCACTGTGAGGTCTACTACACCTGTTGTATTCAGCATTTCACTGTGAGGTCTACTACACCTGTTGTATTCAGCATTTCACTGTAAGGTCTACTACACCTGTTGTATTCAGCATTTCACTGTGAGGTCTACTACACCTGTTGTATTCAGCATTTCACTGTGAGGTCTACTACACCTGTTGTATTCAGCATTTCACTGTGAGGTCTACTACACCTGTTGTATTCAGCATTTCACTGTGAGGTCTACTACACCTGTTGTATTCAGCATTTCACTGTTAGGTCTACTATACCTGTTGTATTCAGCATTTCACTGTAAGGTCTACTACACCTATTGTATTCAGCATTTCACTGTAAGATCTACTACACCTGTTGTATTCAGCATTTCACTGTAAGGTCTACTACACCTGTTGTATTCAGCATTTCACTGTAAGGTCTACTACACCTGTTGTATTCAGCATTTCACTGTAACGTCTACTACACCTGTTGTATTCAGCATTTCACTGTAAGGTCTACTACAGATGTTGTATTCAGCATTTCACTGTAAGGTCTACTACACCTGTTGTATTCAGCATTTCACTGTGAGGTCTACTACACCTGTTGTATTCAGCATTTCACTGTGAGGTCTACTACACCTGTTGTATTCAGCATTTCACTGTGAGGTCTACTACACCTGTTGTATTCAGCATTTCACTGTGAGGTCTACTACACCTGTTGTATTCAGCATTTCACTGTGAGGTCTACTACACCTGTTGTATTCAGCATTTCACTGTAAGGTCTACTACACCTGTTGTATTCAGCATTTCACTGTGAGGTCTACTACACCTGTTGTATTCAGCATTTCACTGTAAGGTCTACTACACCTGTTGTAGTCAGCATTTCACTGTAAGGTCTACTACACCTGTTGTATTCAGCATTTCACTGTACGGTCTACTACACCTGTTGTATTCAGCATTTCACTGTAAGGTCTACTACACCTGTTGTATTCAGCATTTCACTGTAAGGTCTACTACACCTGTTGTATTCAGCATTTCACTGTGAGGTCTACTACACCTGTTGTATTCAGCATTTCACTGTGAGGTCTACTACACCTGTTGTATTCGGCATTTCACTGTTAGGTCTACTACACCTGTTGTATTCGGCATTTCACTGTAAGGTCTACTACACCTGTTGTATTCAGCATTTCACTGTAAGGTCTACTACACCTGTTGTATTCAGCATTTCACTGTACGGTCTACTACACCTGTTGTATTCAGCATTTCACTGTAAGGTCTACTACACCTGTTGTATTCAGCATTTCACTGTAAGGTCTACTACACCTGTTGTATTCAGCATTTCACTGTACGGTCTACTACACCTGTTGTATTCAGCATTTCACTGTAAGGTCTACTACACCTGTTGTATTCAGCATTTCACTGTAAGGTCTACTACACCTGTTGTATTCAGCATTTCACTGTAAGGTCTACTACACCTGTTGTATTCAGCATTTCACTGTAAGGTCTACTACACCTGTTGTATTCAGCATTTTACTGTAAGGTCTACTACACCTGTTGTATTCAGCATTTCACTGTAAGGTCTACTACACCTGTTGTATTCGGTGGACGTGACAAATACACTTTGATTTGATGTATTTAATATATATATGCACTATTGCAAATAAACTTCAAAAACGTCCTGATAAACAAAGCCCGTGTTCTAACATATATCAGCATCACTTGTAAATACAACTAGTAAACATCCTAGTTGCCATAACTCTTATTTGACAAAAAAAGTGAGTGAAATCGAAAAACTGATCTCAGTTCAGTGTCTGGGGGCAACTTCACTTTTGCAGAGGGAGCGGGTAAGGCGCTATTAACCAATCAGGTTTATGCGTTTTGGCGTGACGTCACAACATCATGGCGGCGTACGTGCTGAACAAAAACACCGCACACTTTTACCCACGAAGATAAGCAATCGGATAATGACAAACGATTACATTTGCGTTTAAATGGTCAAGTCAAATGATGAACAAGAAAACTGACGGCGAAATATGCCAAATCCAAGAAAGCACGACCATAACACTGGCTCAAATGACTTAAGTGAAATCTGGAGTCATGGTTCCACATTTTCACAAAAAAGGTTGAGAACAAACAAATCGCGTAAAAGTCAGAAACTGACTCCCCAATCTTCACCTTCTGTCAGGAAGTCACCACATACTCGGTCTAAAGGTAAGATGGTTGCTAAAAGTGCACGGGAATGGTATTGCTAACAACATCTAGACTCAATAGCTAACTATGGCAAACGTTCGTGTAGGTTGCAGGATAAACAGCTCTAACGTTAATTAGCTGGGCATAGACGTAGCTAGAAAGGGCCACGTTCAGTTGCCAAACGTTCTTCAACGTTGCAGATAGAAATGCAATGTATAGAGCTGATGTGATTCCTCGTTCTATTTCTATGTGAACGTTCCAAAACGTTGGTTTTGTTTATTAGGATCCCCATTAGCTTTTTAATTTGAACCTTTAACTACAGTAAATGCAGCAGCTACTCTTCCTGAGTAAGTACAAATAAATTACAAAGTACAAAACAGTTATAGACAAAGGCATTATATACAAATATAAAACATAATAAGAGTTATATATTAGAAAGACACAGAGACAACAAAAATACTATTTACACACTATTAATATTTACACACTATTCATGTATACATATTCATATTCTTATATACAGTTAGATGAGATTTTGGGCCTCCCGAGTGGTGCAGCAGTCTAAGGCACTGCATCTCAGTGCTAGAGGCGTCACTATAGACCCTGGTTCCATTCCAGGCTCTATCACAGCAGTCTAAGGCACTGCATCTTCAGTGCTAGAGGCGTCACTACAGGTTCGATTCCAGGCTGTATCACAACCAGCCGTGATTGGGAGTTCCATAAGGCAGCACACAGTTGGCCCAGCGTCATTAGGGTTTGGCCGGGGTCGGCCGTCATTGTAAATAATAATTTGTTCTTAAATTGACTTGCCTTGTTAAATAAAAAAATATGTATATATATATATATCTTCAGAAAGAGGAGAGGTGCTGTGATAGCTTTAAAAAATATATTTTTAAATAACCTAAACAGACTTTTTCCCTGAGTAACCTCTGGTGACAGAGCATTCCACCATGACATGGCTCTATACATTACTGAGTAACCTCTAGTGACAGAGCATTCCACCATGACATGACTCTATACATTACTGAGTAACCTCTAGTGACAGAGCATTCCACCATGACATGGCTCTATACATTACTGAGTAACCTCTAGTGACAGAGCATTCCACCATGACATGGCTCTATACATTACTGAGTAACCTCTAGTGACAGAGCATTCCACCATGACATGGCTCTATACATTACTGAGTAACCTCTAGTGACAGAGCATTCCACCATGACATGGCTCTATACATTACTGAGTAACCTCTGGTGACAGAGCATTCCACCATGACATGGCTCTATACATTACTGAGTAACCTCTAGTGACAGAGCATTCCACCATGACATGGCTCTATACATTACTGAGTAACCTCTGGTGACAGAGCATTCCACCATGACATGACTCCATGCATAACTGAACAATGCATTAGCCCCTAGTCCCACACGCGCTGATGCTCTCCCTATTGTACTCATGCGTGACCAGGTAGACCCCATTTTGTTGTTCGCCTATTTAGTATGTCTAGTGACCTTACAGTTTGTCTCGTTCCCATCAGATCTGGAGACCCCCAAACGACGAGCGAGGGGCAGATACACGGGCTTAAACAACACTGCTGATTCCCCCGGGGATGGAGATATTTTACAAGACATCATATGGGACCCGGCATCACCTACTCCTGCTAGAAGTGGTACGTTGTTAAGTCACTTGATGAGCAAAATGCGGATTTAGCTTTAACATTAGCATAACGTTGTCCTTCATTCCTCCTCTTCCTCGTTCTCCTCACACCTATCAGACCATCACGAGTCATCCTCGATCCACCCATCTTTTTGTTCTTCTTCTCAAAGCCAGTTGATAGGTCATGTGTTTCATTCCTCCACAGAGCCTACACACAGGCTACTCACAGTTTCCCCTAGTGACCTTTGTGCCCAAAGGGATTGTGGTTACTATGTATATGTGCCATCAGAAGTCCTAACTGTTGCTGTCCTTATTCTCCAGGCGAAGGGCCCGGCAACACCAGAGTTGTTGAGATATCAGACATTGTCAATCGGATCGCCCCTAAGGTCAGTATATAAAACATGTTCACCGTGTCACTGAGGGCCATTGAAAGATGGGCGTATAGGCCGTCATTGTAAATAGGAATTTGTTCTTAACTAACTTGCCTAGTTACATAAGATAAATGAATAGATGCTGGCACCCTGCAGCACCGACGTGTTTTTGAATCATGTGTTACTGTGGATATAAAGGCCTCGTTATATTAAAATGTAAAAGACTGCATTCTACTGTGTTGATTTGTTTCAGTGGATGCAAAGAGACATTCTAAATCTGGTTCTTCTTGAAGCACTGGAGGTGAAAGCCACATCCCTGGCTTGAATGTACCCCCAGAGCTTTAGGTTGGTCACAGCACACAAACCAGCTGTTGTAAACCATGTCTTCTTCTCCAGGATGCCCAGCATGTCTCTGTGGATAGTCCTCTGCTCCAGTGGATTGGGGACAGTGCTGTCCCATGTACCCCAGAGGTACGCCCGCCCAAAGCAAGGAAGAAATCCACTCGGTGAGTGAACTTGTACAAATCACTTGTGTTGTCAGGTTGAAAACATTTTATTTGACATGTAAGGCTTATTTCTCCTCCAATAGTTTTGTCTTTTCCAGTAGTTCTCTTGATCAGATCATTCTTGTGTTCAGATATTTTGATAGTGCTTATACTAGCTTCTTCAAAGGTTCCTCAATATATTCATTATGCCTTCCTTGTTCATTCATCCACTCACTTCATCCTCTCCTCTCTACAGGAAAAGCTCAGTGGAGGACTTGATGCAGCTGGCCAGGCAGTTTGACATCAACATGCACCAGCAGGACCGAGAGAAGAGGAGTGCTGAACACACAAACAATACCATAAACAACAACCGCTCCGGGGAGGAACCCAAGTGCCCGACGATGTCATCATCAGCCCAGCAGGTAGAGGCGGAGCTTAACGCTCTGTTCGACGGGCCGACACAGCGAGTCACCGGACGGCTCAGCCAAGGGTCGACCGCCTCCACCTGTTCTCAGGAGGTCAAGGTTCAAGTTGGGGTCAGCCATCTCACTGCCGATGACCTCGTCAAAGAGTCGGAGGTCAAGCCTGGCGGGGGAAGCACGTCTGGTTCATCGGCTCGTACTGGTAAAGAGGAAGTAGGACAGTGGAACGCCACGACGACTGTGGCGAAAGACGAGGACTTTGACTGGGAGGATGATGACCTTCTCAATGACCCTATCGTGTTGGAGATGACCCAGAATCCCGAGGGGCTGAAAACGCTGTCCCCCAAACCCAGCAGCTCACTGACTCTGAGCACTGACAGAGACCACACACAGCTGCTGACAGATACAGAGAAGACCCTACCACCCTCCTCTACTACCTCTAATCCTATCAGCGTGCCCTCTCACTCTGTCTGGGAGGGGACAAGCATACACCTTCAACCCTCAAACAGAGGTGGCCTCACTGGGCCATGTCCTAAACCCAAGCCCACCAGCAGAAGCACTTTCCTGCTGGAGCCCAACCTTTGTTTCCAGGTGAATATGGCTCCGACAACCAAAGAAGCCCTCAGACCGTTACTCACTGATGGAGAGGTCCAGCCTGAGAGACCCAGGCCCGGCGTGTCTGCGGCTGTGGGGAGTAGGGGCTACAGTAGAGACTCTGCAGAAGGGAAGGCTGATGGGGTGAGCACAGCCACAACTCCAACCTCACGTGGAGCCACAGCCCCAGACTCCGCTTTCAAAGACCTCTCAGAGGAGGACCTCCAGTTCCTGTTTGACTCTGAGTCGCTTTGGAACGACGATGAAGGTGACGATGACGAACTGCTGTATCAGGTGTGTGACGACGTGGAAAGGATCTCCAACAGTCAGCCCCTGTCCGAGGATGCCTCCGTAACCACGGATACCACTGAGGTCCGCCTCCAAGAGAGCAAACCGAAAGCTCCTCCATCCGCCCCTCTGGCTGCAACGAGAGAGGGGACTGTGACTATGGATACGGCTGTAGGTGGTCCTAGCAGTAAACAGTCAACCACCTGCACGTCTGGCCGCTCCAACTCAGCACCAGGAGATGGGAGCAGCACCCCTGTGCACTTTCAGAGATGGAACATTCCAGCGAAAGCAGGAAATGTTTGGGTCGGACATCATACAGTCACGTCCCAGAGCCATCCAGGCAGTGGGGAGGGTCTGGGCAAGTTTACCCAGCTGAAGGGTGCTCCAGGCTGGGGAACATTTGGCCTAGGATCCCTTGGAGTTAGAACCTTCCAAGCGGAGAACTCAAAGTCGGTCATGCCACGGACCATGTCGGCAAGAACCCTCCCAAACTCAAATTCCCATCATGCGTCATCGTTCAAGAGACATCTGTCGGACTCGGTCGCCATCGGCAACAAAGGTGAGCTTTTCACCCCATAAAAAGGCAAAACAATAATTCACCACAGTTTAGCTCTAGTATTATGCTGACTCTTAGAGCCCTGACCCAACAGAGCCCTGACCCAACAGAGCCCTGACCCAACAGAGCCCTGACCCAACAGAGCCCTGACTCTTAGAGCCCTGACTCTTAGAGCCCTGACCCAACAGAGCCCTGACCCAACAGAGCCCTGACCCAACAGAGCCCTGACCCAACAGACATCTATTTACCTCCTAATATCTCAGAGCCCTGGCCCAACAGCCATCTATTTACCTCCTAACATCACAGAGCCCTGGCCCAACAGAGCCCTGACTCAACAGACATCTATTTACCTTCTAACATCTTAGAGCCCTGACCCAACAGAGCCCTTGACCCAACCTAAGAGGTAAATAGATGTCTGTTGAGTCAGGGCTCTGAGAGGTTAGGAGGTAAATAGAAGGCTGTTGAGTCAGGGCTCTGAGAGGTTAGGAGGTAAATAGATGGCTGTTGGGTCAGGGCTCTGTTGAGTCAGGGCTCTAAGAGGTTAGGAGGTAAATAGATGTCTGTTGAGTCAGGGCTCTGTTGAGTCAGGGCTCTGAGAGGTTAGGAGGTAAATAGATGGCTGTTGAGTCAGGGCTCTGAGAGGTTAGGAGGTAAATAGATGGCTGTTGAGTCAGGGCTCTGAGAGGTTTGGAGGTAAATAGATGGCTGTTGGGTCAGGGCTCTGTTGAGTCAGGGCTCTGAGAGGTTAGGAGGTAAATAGATGGCTGTTGGGTCAGGGCTCTGTTGAGTCAGGGCTCTGTTGAGTCAGGGCTCTGAGAGGTTTGGAGGTAAATGGCTGAGTAAATCTGTTACCTTTTTGTGCATAAAAATTGCTACACTAATTGTCTGTGCTTTTTGTCCGTCAGCCACTGTAGACACATTCTGTCTTTATCAGCTTTTCAATTGCAGTCCGAGTCCTATTTCCATGTCATCTGATTTGTTTTCTCAGTGTTTGTCAACAGTCAGCTGACGGGGAGATGCACGGAGGAGGAGATTGAGAGGAAGAAGCAGGAGGCCATAGCCAGAAGAAGGACCAGAGAAACCTCCCTAAAAGCAGGGGGACTTCCTCTGTGACTCAACAATGGGACACTAGATTAATACACAGTGAACCAGAATACCTGTAGAATAGCTATGCTATGCTAGGTAGGTACCCTAAACATTTATCACTGTTTGTTCACAGAACACTGTCGGTGCTTACTAGAACGGTTTTGCCTTACGGAGCTGTACTGCTTGAGACACACACACACACACACACACACACACACACACACACACACACACACACACACACACACACACACACACACTTGAGAGCTGCTGCACTGTTTTAGTTGCTTATATTCTCACTGTTGTTCTTTCTGGAGGTCACTGAGAAGTTGAGTAGAATATACAACAGCAACACTGTATCAGGAGTCACAGCAAACGGTTGTCTTGTAAATGCCTTTACAGCACCTCAAAGGGAGATTTGGGTCACTTTTTATTGTTGTTGTTGTTGTTTACACGTCTGTTGACATTCCAAGTAGATAATGAGTCATCTTGATGAGCAATGTGGAGATCTTGTTCTACTGTCTTCCAATAGTATCTTTCAGATAAACTATAGGTCCACAACTCACCTTGTTGCTGCAACATTATAGTACATTATCTTTACACTGCATGTGGTATATTAGTACCTTGTGTTCTGCACCTTACCCAGAAATGAGAATAACTCCAACACTAAGCAGGTTTCCGTCCAAACTTTTTATGTGAGTCGGGAAAGAAAATGTCACCACAGACCTGATGGAAACGGCAAGTTTGTCAGTGAACTTGTCCAAATGTCGACAAAACAATATACGCTAGGCAAGATGGGATATGAGATGGGTGGTACAAGTCTAAAGTGATGATGCTCCTTTCCATTCAATATCAAGGGCTTTATTCTGGTGACATGATGATGCTCCTTACCATTCAATATCAAGGGCTTTATTCTGGGGACATGATGATGCTCCTTTCCATTCAATATCAAGAGCTTTATTCTGGTGACATGATGATGGTCCTTTCCATTCAATATCAAGGGCTTTATTCTGGTGACATGATGATGCTCCTTACCATTCAATATCAAGGGCTTTATTCTGGTGACATGATGATGCTCCTTACCATTCAATATCAAGGGCTTTATTCTGGTGACATGATGCTCCTTTCCATTCAATATCAAGGGCTTTATTCTGGTGACATGATGATGCTCCTTACCATTCAATATCAAGGGCTTTATTCTGGTGACATGATGATGCTCCTTTCCATTCAATATCAAGAGCTTTATTCTGGTGACATGATGATGCTCCTTTCCATTCAATATCAAGGGCTTTATTCTGGTGACATGATGATGCTCCTTTCCATTCAATATCAAGGGCTTTATTCTGGTGACATGATGATGCTCCTTTCCATTCAATATCAAGAGCTTTATTCTGGTGACATGATGATGCTCCTTACCATTCAATATCAAGGGCTTTATTCTGGTGACATGATGATGCTCCTTTCCATTCAATATCAAGAGCTTTATTCTGGTGACATGATGATGCTCCTTTCCATTCAATATCAAGGGCTTTATTCTGGTGACATGATGATGCTCCTTACCATTCAATATCAAGGGCTTTATTCTGGTGACATGATGATGCTCCTTTCCATTCAATATCAAGGGCTTTATTCTGGTGACATGATGCTCCTTTCCATTCAATATCAAGGGCTTTATTCTGGTGACATGATGATGCTCCTTTCCATTAAATATCAAGGGCTTTATTCTGGTGACATGATGACGCTCCTTTCCATTCAATATCAAGAGCTTTATTCTGGTGACATGATGATGCTCCTTACCATTCAATATCAAGGGCTTTATTCTGGTGACATGATGATGCTCCTTACCATTCAATATCATCAAGGGCTTTATTCTGGTGACATGATGATGCTCCTTTCCATTCAATATCAAGGGCTTTATTCTGGTGACATGATGATGCTCCTTTCCATTCAATATCAAGGGCTTTATTCTGGTGACATGATGATGCTCCTTTCCATTCAATATCAAGAGCTTTATTCTGGTGACATGATGATGCTCCTTACCATTCAATATCAAGGGCTTTATTCTGGTGACATGATGATGCTCCTTTCCATTCAATATCAAGAGCTTTATTCTGGTGACATGATGATGCTCCTTTCCATTCAATATCAAGGGCTTTATTCTGGTGACATGATGCTCCTTACCATTCAATATCAAGGGCTTTATTCTGGTGACATGATGATGCTCCTTTCCATTCAATATCAAGGGCTTTATTCTGGTGACATGATGCTCCTTTCCATTCAATATCAAGGGCTTTATTCTGGTGACATGATGATGCTCCTTTCCATTAAATATCAAGGGCTTTATTCTGGTGACATGATGACGCTCCTTTCCATTCAATATCAAGAGCTTTATTCTGGTGACATGATGATGCTCCTTACCATTCAATATCAAGGGCTTTATTCTGGTGACATGATGATGCTCCTTACCATTCAATATCATCAAGGGCTTTATTCTGGTGACATGATGATGCTCCTTTCCATTCAATATCAAGGGCTTTATTCTGGTGACATGATGCTCCTTTCCATTCAATATCAAGGGCTTTATTCTGGTGACATGATGACGCTCCTTACCATTCAATATCAAGGGCTTTATTCTAGTGACATGATGATGCTCCTTTCCATTCAATATCAAGGGCTTTATTCTGGTGACATGATGATGCTCCTTTCCATTCAATATCAAGAGCTTTATTCTGGTGACATGATGATGCTCCTTACCATTCAATATCAAGAGCTTTATTCTGGTGACATGATGATCGATGCTTTGCTGCCGTTTGCCCATAATAATCTCCCATCAGATTTGTTTTTAGTGTCTTTTATGTACCAGAGATGACCAGTTATACCTAAAAGAAAAACGACTGTGTTGACCAAAACCACCTGGCATATACTGTTTCATCAAAATGTTCATTCAGATTCTGTAATCAAAGATGATCAAAGTAGTGTGTTTAGAGACTGCAGCTCGGCTGTGAATCAAGACGGTGTGATGTTATGTTGAAGAACTTTTACGACTTTATTAAAACCCAATGTGTTAGAAAATAAAGTTGATTTTCCTTTCATTTTTACTTGAATATGTCACTACTGACGAGATTAGACTTTTTCACCATCTTGTTTTTTAAATGTGAAAATGTATGCATTTTATTTTTCTTTGCGTTGTCATAGTTACCTTGTTTTTTGTTTTCTTTTCTTATGGTGGTCCATATTTGCACAGGTCACAGTGGTATGAACAGAAAGACCACAGTATCATGCCACTTATGCAATATTACTAGATGGTGTTATTCATTCTGAGTCAAAACCACCATTAAACTATCATCAAAACCATGCTACCTTTCCTCTCAGATTCATTCCAACTCCCGTGTGGCTCTTCCCACCAGCCTCCACTGGTGTGTCTGTCATCATTCATTAAATAAGACATATGGCAATGAGCAAATTTTGTAAGTTTCACATTCAACTACAAGTCAGACGTTGTGAACAGCTAATCTCTCTGGACGATATTAGAAAATTGAGGGATTAAATTCATATTGAATCTAATTTGTCTTCCACACCTGCCGTATTGTGTGTGGTACAGTGTGTGTCTTTGTACTCCCTTGAGAATTCACCAGTGTACTTCTGATGGGAGCCCCCCCAGCCATTTCTGATGACAGCCCCCCCCAGCCATTTCTGATGGGACCCCCCCCCCCCAGCCATTTCTGATGAGAGCCCCCCAGCCATTTCTGATGAGAGCCCCACCCCCAGCCATTTCTGATGAGAGCCCCCTCCAGCCATTTCTGATGAGAGGTCCCCCCCCCCCCCCCCCCCCAGCCATTTCTGATGAGAGCCCCCCCAGCCATTTCTGATGGGAGCCATTTTGTGCCTGCCAGAGTAGAGCTCTCAGGTAGAACACACCTGTGTGGGTGGGTGTGCCCACAGGGAACTTGTGTGTGTGTGTGTGTGTGTGTGTGTGTGTGTGTGTGTGTGGCACATTGACAGTAAATCTAAATGGCAGGACAGTTTGGCGCGGGCATAAAGGTGGCTTTATGACTATGATTATAGTTATGATGATGACTACCATTTATTTCAACTATCTGATGAAACCTGCAAGGCCAACAGGTGTTGAGGCCAACAATATCCCACCTGCTGATGGATTGGTGGATTTCTGTAATAGTGAACACTGTGTGTCCACACCACAAGGTCTGCTTTGTGGGAACAGAATGATTGTATTGCTGTTAGTCTGGCGTGAGACAGTAATGGCTGCCCATCATGTTGCCATGGTAATGGTTTAAATAATTTTTTAATGTACCTGTTTAGTGTACATCTACTGGATGTGTTTAGTTTGTTAACAATACATTTGTGGAGTGGTTGAACAACTAGTTTTAGTGACTCCAACCTATGTTGGATGTAAACCTCTGTGTATGTAAACCTCTGACTTCAACAGTACATTTAAACATTATAGTTTTGGCAAGTCGGTTAGGGCATCTACTTTGTGCATGACGCAAGTAATTTTTCCAACAATTGTTTACAGATTATTTCACTTATAATTCACTGCATCACAATTCCAGTGGGTCAGAAGTTTACACACTAAGTTGACTGTGCCTTTAAACAGCTTGGACAATTCCAGAAAATGATGTCATGGCTTTAGAAGATTCTGATAGGCAAATTTATTTATTTATTTTATTTTACCTTTATTTAACCAGGTAGGCAAGTTGAGAACAAGTTCTCATTTACAATTGCGACCTGGCCAAGATAAAGCAAAGCAGTTCGACAGATAAAACGACACAGAGTTACACATGGAGTAAAAACAAACATACAGTCAATAATGCAGTATAAACAAGTCTATATACAATTGACATCATTTGAGTCAGTTGGAGGTGTACCTGTGGATGTATTTCAAGGCCCCCCTTCAAACTCAGTGCCTCTTTGCTTGACATCATGGGAAAATCAAAAGAAATCAGCCAAGACCTCAGAAAATAAATTGCAGACCTCCACAAGTCTGGTTCATCCTTGGGAAAAATTTCCAAACGCCTGAAGGTAAAACGTTCATCTGTACAAACAATAGTACGCAAGTATAAACACCATGGGACCACGCAGCCATCATACCGCTCAGTAAGGAGAGAACTCTCCTAGAGATGAACGTACTTTGGTGCGAAAAGTGCTAATCAATCTCAGAACAACAGCAAAAGACCTTGTGAAGATGCTGGAGGAAACAGGTACAAAAGTATCAATATCCACAGTAAAACTAGTCCTATATCGACATAACCTGAAAGGCCGCTCAGCAAGGAAGAAGCCACTGCTCCAAAACCGGCATAAAAAAGCCAGACTACGGTTTGCAACTGCACATGGGGACAAAGATCGTACCTTTAGGAGAAATGTCCTCTGGTCTGATGAAACAAAAATAGAACTGTTTGGCCATAATGACCATCGTTATGTTTTGAGGAAAAAGGGGGAGGCCATCCCAACCGTGAAGCACGGGGGTGGCAACATCATGTTGTGGGGGTGCTTTGCTGCAGGAGTGACTGGTGCACTTCACAAAATAGATGGTATCATGAGGTGGGAAAATAACATGGATATATTGAAGCAACATCTCAAGACATCAGTCAGGAAGTTAAAGTTTGGTTGCAAATTAGTCTTCCAAATGGACAATGACCCCAAGCTTACTTCCAAAGTTGTGGCAAAATGGCCTAAGTACAACAAAGTCAAGGTATTGGAGTGGCCATCACAAAGCCCTGACCTCCAATCCTCAGAAAATGTGTGGGCAGAACTGAAAAAGCGTGTGCGACCATGGAGGCCTTCTAACCTGACTCAGTTACACCAACTCTGTCAGGAGGAATGGGCCAAAATTCACCCAATTTATTGTGGGAACCTTGTGGAAGGCCACCCAAAACGTTTGACCCAAGTTTAAAAAATGTAAAGGCAATGCTACCAAATACTAATGGAGTGTATGTAAACGTCTGACCCACTGGGAATGTGATGAAATAAATAAAAGCTGAAATTAATCATTCTCTCTACTATTATTCTGACATTTCACATACATGCTTAAGGTAAAGTGGCTGACCTTAGACAGATCATTTATACCATGATTAAATGTCAGGAATTGTGAAAAACTGAGTTTAAATGTATTTGGTGAAGGTGTATGTAAACGTCTGACTTCAACTGTATATATATGTTTTTAGACTTTGGATCACTTAGTTTGTATCTATTGAAGTACTGATTGAAGTACAGGACTGGTAAACTAGGGATTGTAGGCTACTTCCTTTATACAGAACAGAAACAAAAGGTAAATGTAGTCATCTATTTATTCACAGTGGTACAGAAGGAGGGAGGAAGACCAGTGGACATTCGTTGGACCCCCCCCCCCCCCCCCCCCTTCTTCACATGGAAGATACAAACAAAACCAGATGAAACTAACAATGAATTTCATCTCCATATTCTTCTCCATTGTGAACTCTAACATCCTCTCTGTCTCTGTCAGAGTATTCCTCAAAAGCAGTTGGTTGCTGAGAAAAGTCAGGTTCTCTACTCTACTCTGTATTGCAGTGTTCAACCGTGACCTTTTACCCCACACGGTTTCAGGTTCAGGGGAAGAAGCTCATGTCAGAGACACGATGGACATCTATTTTTCTGAAAGGTATTTGAGTGTTCAAGGGCTCCCGAGTGGCGCAGCGGTCTCAGTGCAAGAGGTGTCTCCTACAGTCCCTGTTTTGAATCCATCTAGAAGAAAAAGAAACGCACACCTATTTAGGCGAGGTGCTGGCTAGCGGAGGAGACAACTAGAAAATAAAAGAGAGCTGCACGCTTAATTACCAACGTTTCGACAGCCAAGCTGTCTTCATCCAGGCTGTTTCACATCCAACCGTGATTGGGAGTCCCGTAGGGCGGCGCACAGCGTCGTCCTGGTTACGGTTTGGCCGGGGTAGGCTATCATTGTAAAAAAATAATTTGTTCTGTTTGTTTGTTCTAACTTGTTCTGACTTGCCTAGTTAAATAAATAAAAAATACATTTGGGGATTTGACTTTCTCCACAGACTGATCCACTTCACTCACAACTGTACCTCCGTCCCAGGTCATATGGATCGTTCTACCCTTTCTCCACAGACTGATCCACTTCACTCACAACTGTACCTCCGTCCCAGGTCATATGGATCGTTCTACCCTTTCTCCACAGACTGATCCACTTCACTCACAACTGTACCTCCGTCCCAGGTCATATGGATCGTTCTACCCTTTCTCCACAGACTGATCCACTTCACTCACAACTGTACCTCCGTCCCAGGTCATATGGATCGTTCTACCCTTTCTCCACAGACTGATCCACTTCACTCACAACTGTACCTCCGTCCCAGGTCATATGGATCGTTCTACCCTTTCTCCACAGACTGATCCACTTCACTCACAACTGTACCTCCGTCCCAGGTCATATGGATCGTTCTACCCTTTCTCTCTCTGGTTGAATCTCTCTTCACTCACAACTGTACCTCCGTCCCAGGTCATATGGATCGTTCTACCCTTTCTCTCTCTGGTTGAATCTCTCTTCACTCACAACTGTACCTCCGTCCCAGGTCATATGGATCGTTCTACCCTTTCTCTCTCTGGTTGAATCTCTCTTCACTCACAACTGTACCTCCGTCCCAGGTCATATGGATCGTTCTACCCTTTCTCTCTCTGGTTGAATCTCTCTTCACTCACAACTGTACCTCCGTCCCAGGTCATATGGATCGTTCTACCCTTTCTCTCTCTGGTTGAATCTCTCTTCACTCACAACTGTACCTCCGTCCCAGGTCATATGGATCGTTCTACCCTCTCTCTCTGGTTGAATCTCTCTTCACTCACAACTGTACCTCCGTCCCAGGTCATATGGATCGTTCTACCCTTTCTCTCTGGTTGAATCTCTCTTCACTCACAACTGTACCTCCGTCCCAGGTCATATGGATCGTTCTACCCTTTCTCTCTCTGGTTGAATCTCTCTTCACTCACAACTGTACCTCCGTCCCAGGTCATATGGATCGTTCTACCCTTTCTCTCTCTGGTTGAATCTCTCTTCACTCACAACTGTACCTCTGTCCCAGGTCATATGGATCGTTCTACTCTCTCTCTCTGGTTGAATCTCTCTTCAGGAGCTGGTGAAATGGAAAACAGTGGCATGGATCATCTTTCATCCATACAGTATAAACATGGGTCATCTTTCATACATACAGTATAATCATGGGTCATCTTTCATCCATACAGTATACACATGGATCATCTTTCATCCATACAGTATACACATGGATCATCTTTCATACATACAGTATACACATGGATCATCTTTCATACATACAGTATAAACATGGGTCATCTTTCATCCATACAGTATACACATGGATCATCTTTCTTCCATACAGTATACACATGGATCATCTTTCATACATACAGTATACACATGGATCATCTTTCATCCATACAGTATACACATGGATCATCTTTCATCCATACAGTATACACATGGATCATCTTTCATCCATACAGTATACACATGGATCATCTTTCATCCATACAGTATAAACATGGATCATCTTTCATCCATACAGTATAAACATGGATCATCTTTCATCCATACAGTATACACATGGATCATCTTTCATCCGTACAGTATACACATGGATCATCTTTCATCCATACAGTATACACATGGATCATCTTTCATACATACAGTATACACATGGATCATCTTTCATCCATACAGTATACACATGGATCATCTTTCATCCATACAGTATACACATGGATCATCTTTCATCCATACAGTATAATCATGGATCATCTTTCATCCATACAGTATACACATGGATCATCTTTCATCCATACAGTATACACATGGGTCATCTTTCATCCATACAGTATACACATGGATCATCTTTCATCCATACAGTATACACATGGGTCATCTTTCATCCATACAGTATACACATGGGTCATCTTTCATCCATACAGTATACACATGGATCATCTTTCATCCATACAGTATAAACATGGGTCATCTTTCATCCATACAGTATACACATGGGTCATCTTTCATCCATACAGTATACACATGGATCATCTTTCATCCATACAGTATACACATGGATCATCTTTCATCCATACAGTATACACATGGATCATCTTTCATCCATACAGTATACACATGGATCATCTTTCATCCATACAGTATACACATGGATCATCTTTCATCCATACAGTATACACATGGATCATCTTTCATCCATACAGTATACACATGGATCATCTTTCATCCATACAGTATACACATGGATCATCTTTCATCCATACAGTATACACATGGGTCATCTTTCATCCATACAGTATACACATGGTGGTGTAGAATATCCTGAGTTTGCTAAAAACACATAAAGCAACTCTTAACATTCACCTTGTGTTTTATTTGATTTATTATTGTAAAAGGATATAGCTTTGTCTCCGCTGATCTCTGATAGCTTTCCCATGCTGTGGTGGGAGAGAGTAAGTAAACCTTGCGAGAGAGAGAGGTGTGTTTTCCTAATGTAGATTACCTCCCAGTGTATGAGGAGAGCGAGCACGCCAGGGAGAAGAGGCCCCAGCCTGTCAGCAGGGTAAATGACCTGTGCAGAGTTTCACAGTGCGTGTCATTAGCCAGCTTTTAGATTTGTTTCAGCAGCGCTTTACCTGAGGGCTCCATTCAGAGGCCCCCAGGTATGACCAACCCGAGCCCAGGGAGAGAGCAGCTGACTGGGGGTGATTCATATAGCATCGCTCCCTCCCTCCCTGGGGGCCTCCCTCATCAGGGCTATGTGGGGGGAAAGGGGCTGCCTGGAATGTTCCATTGAACAGGGGAGGGGACCTCCACGTTTAGATATCAGGCTGTACCATACAGGCTGTCTGGAATGTTCCATTGAACAGGGGAGGGGACCTCCACGTTTAGACTTCAGGCTGTACCATACAGGCTGGATGGAATATGTTGTATGTCTACCTGTAAGGCTGTGTGGCCAGGAGGTTTAATCAGTGCGTTTTAAATGATGCAGAATATAATGTGGAGTCACTCTAGTGGAAAACAAGGAGTATGATGTGGATGTTACAGTGAGGACGAGGTTACTATATGTTTTAGGCTGAAGTCGTACACATCCCAGTCCTGCAATAAAGGTGAAAGGTCAATCACCGTCCATCTTCAGAATGTTATTTCTATCAGAATGTTTGCATGATGGGGCACCATCTTTCAGTTCTCATCTACTGTAACCTGGGGCCTAGTGTAGCCTAGTGGTTAGAGCGTAGGGGCGGTAGGGTGGCCTAGTGGTTAGAGTGTAGGGGCAGCAGGTTGCAAGTTCAAATCCACTGAGCTGACAAGGTACATGTCTGTCATTCTGAACAGACAGTTAACACATTGTTCTTAGGCTTGTCATTGAAACCCTTGTTTATGTTTTTCAGTTGATCTTTTTCCAGAACCTTCCAATCAGCAGCACCATATCATCAGTGTTCTTCCAGAACCTTCCAATCAGCAGCACCATACCATCAGTGTTCTTTCATATCCTTCCAATCAGCAGCACCATACCATCAATGTTCTTCCAGAACCTTCCAATCAGCAGCACCATCAGTGTTCTTCCAGAACCTTCCAATCAGCAGCACCATACCATCAGTGTTCTTTCATATCCTTCCAATCAGCAGCACCATACCATCAGTGTTCTTCCAGAACCTTCCAATCAGCAGCACCATCAGTGTTCTTCCAGAACCTTCCAATCAGCAGCACCATACCATCAGTTTTCTTTCATATCCTTCCAATCAGCAGCACCATACCATCAGTGTTCTTCCAGAACCTTCCAATCAGCAGCACCGTACCATCAGTGTTCAGTAATAAGGGTGCTGAGAAGAACCTACAGATTTAACCATGTTTTTAGAGGCCATGATTGCTCTATAGGCCGACCTCCGCCAACAAATACCCTGTAGCCACATTCCGCCAGCCTATATCTGACAACACCTTTTCGCTACAATAGCTTTGGACTCCCTCCCCCATCCCCATAATAGGTGGCTTGGGCTGTAATGGTGTGTTGACACACACACACACACGAACACACACTCGAGCTGCTGTAATAGTCTGCTGACAGGTTTAGGCTGAGGTAATTGTGTTGCCGGGCTTTGCAGTGAGGTGCCAAATCTCCCCCCGAGGAGAATGAGGTGAGGCGTGGAGCTAGCGTAGCCTGTTAGCGTTTGATCTGCTACTTTATTGGCCAATTGTTGTGATTAAAAACCATGAAAGGAAGATCCGCAAATAACTTTTATATCAGCACATTGTCATAACAGACACTCAACAGACTTCAAGGCAGCGGTTGTTGAGATGAATGTGGGTTTGTTGTTGCTCTGTTGTGTGCCTAGGAGGTAGCAGTAGATGCTAGCTAGCTAGCCAAGGCTACTTTGTGTGCTCCTGAGTAAAATGTATCCTGCTGTGCAGGGCCTCAGTTCATTATGTGTTGCAGGACTGCATTAAGAGACCGACTCTGAGTGCATCTCCAGCTGTTCAGGTCTGCCATTGAGTTTGTCTCTCTCACTGAGCACCGAGACTCTCTCTCACTGAGCACCGAGACTCTCTCTCAATTCAATTTCAAATCAATGGCATGCAGTTATTGGGAAACATATGTTTACATTGCCAAAGCAAGTGAAATAAATAAACAAAAGTGAGAAGAATCAAATAGCAACATAAAAAAAATACGTATTTACACATCAGACAAAAGATAATAAAAAATCGAACTAAAAGAGTACATCATATAACAAGAGTGTATGACTGTAGCCCGATTCAGATGCTACACCTCGGTGGTACTGGCCTCAGATGAGTCCCGGTGGTGCTTGTGGAGGTCGGAGAGCACCATCGTGTTCATGACAGCCTCATCTTTCCATAGAGTTTAGGCTTTTATTCTGAAGGGTTAAAATGCACAACATGGACATTTTCAAGGGAACACACAGATATTTACATTGTAGCAGATGCTCTTACAGGAGCATACAGTTTGCATACTGGTCCCCGTTGGGAATTGAACCTACAACCCTAGTGTTGAAGTGCCATGCTCTATCAACTGAGTCACAAGGGACACACAATCAAACCTGTCAGCTGACTGGGGTATGGATGTCCCAAACTCCCCATGACCTTTATGAGGTCACGCCTGTCTCTATGGTGATAGTGGTAGCCAATGACGGGCTGCTGTGGTACTTTCATCTCATCTGTCTCACATTAAGTCCATGCAACAAGGAGGAGTTCTCTTTCTCTCTGTCACACAAACACACACACACACACACACACACACACACACACACACACACACACACACACACACACACACACACACACACACACACACACACACACACACACACAAACACACCACATGTTCATAGATCTTCATACACAGGCTGACACATAGGACACTAGAACACATGGATGTACACACACACACACACACACACACAAACACACCACATGTTCATAGATCTTCATACACAGGCTGACACATAGGACACTAGAACACATGGATGTACACACACACACACACACACACACACACACACACACACACACACACAAACACACCACATGTTCATAGATCTTCATACACAGGCTGACACATAGGACACTAGAACACATGGATGTACACACACACACAAACACACCACATGTTCATAGATCTTCATACACAGGCTGACACATAGGACACTAGAACACATGGATGTACACACACACACAAACACACCACATGTTCATAGATCTTCATACACAGGCTGACACATAGGACACTAGAACACATGGATGTACACACACACACACACACACACACACCACATGTTCATAGATCTTCATACACAGGCTGACACATAGGACACTAGAATACATGGATGTACACACACACACACACACACACACACACACAAACACACCACATGTTCATAGATCTTCATACACAGGCTGACACATAGGACACTAGAACACATGGATGTACACACACACACAAACACACCACATGTTCATAGATCTTCATACACAGGCTGACACATAGGACACTAGAACACATGGATGTACACACACACACACACACACACACACACACACACACACACACACACACACACACACACACACACACACACACACACACACACACACACACACAAACACACCACATGTTCATAGATCTTCATACACAGGCTGACACATAGGACACTAGAACACATGGATGTACACAATAAACACACACACACACACACATGCGCACTCATGAATGCCAAGTGCAGAGTAAAGAAGAGACAGAGAGAAAATGTTTGAACTCCAGTTATCTCCTTACAGGAAAATTGTCAGTCCCCAGTCAAATCACCCAAGCTGTTTCCGAATGCAAATAGGGTTTATCAAATAAACTCAGAAACTAAAGATGCACATGAAGAGATCTGTTGTTGTTGTTTCTTCCGTTTAGCAGCTGTTGGTGGAAAAAGAAAACATTTCCATCAAAGATTCTTTTGTGTTTTTTTCCACAACAGAGCGAGACACAGATGAGTATGTTTGAAGATTCTGTTTTGAAAGTTGTTTTTTAATTGTTATATACATGGAAATAGCAGCACCTCAGGCAGCGTGATACATCCAAACAGACGATATCTTTGAATTGAGCCCTTTTTCTCTTGGTTTACCGCAGGCCCTGTGTTGTGGATTGAATGTGGTTGGAAACCGTGAGAACCGGAATGGAGGATCCATCCATGTGTAACTAAAGCACTGTTCTTCTCTTATAATGGAGGTTGTACATGTCCTGGTCTACAAGTGACATCTTTTCACCACTAACTCTCAGTAGCCTGGGAGAAAAAACACAATGAAGGGATGTGTTTTCCTGATATAGAACTGTATTCTGTCTACTGCGCTACTTCCACTTCCTGTAAAATAACTGTATTCTGTCTACTGCGATACTTCCACTTCCTGTAAAAGAACTGTATTCTGTCTACTGCGATACTTCCACTTCCTGTAAAAGAACTGTATTCTGTCTACTGCGATACTTCCTGTAAAATAACTGTATTCTGTCTACTGCGATACTTCCACTTCCTGTAAAATAACTGTATTCTGTCTACTGCGATACTTCCACTTCCTGTAAAATAACTGTATTCTGTCTACTGCTTTACTTCCACTTCCTGTAAAAGTCTCTGATCTCTGATCATTTCGTGACAACTAGATAAACATTTGACTATGTATTTTTCTATTGTCTCTTTAGTAGTTGTAGTTGATGCAGTGTGAATTTTGTACCCTCAAATGTTGACATGTTTATGAACAGGAGATAAATGCACTGTAAAGTCAAGTTTGAAAAAGTTGGGGATTTGTTTGATGGATATTTGTAACGGATGTTGATTGCATAGCAAGTCTACACATCCTGCATTGCATGATGGGGGATAGCTGTCTTCTTTTAAAAACAACACATTCTACAGTGTATTTAATGATAAAGCATTGTTTCGTGTGTGGGGGGGGGAGGGAGGGGGGTAGAGTAGGACAAAGTTAACGTAGAAGCACATGCACACACACACTCACATTCACACCACACACACACACACACTTACATTCACATTCACACACTCACATTCACACACACACAGTCACATTCACACCACACACACTCACATTCACACACACTCACATTCACACACACACACACTCACATTCACACCACACACACTCACATTCACACCACACACACTCACATTCACACACACACACTCACATTCACACACACACACTCACATTCACACCACACACACACACACACTTACATTCACATTCACACACTCACATTCACACACACACACAGTCACATTCACACCACACACACTCACATTCACACACACTCACACACTCACATTCACACCACACACACTCACATTCACACCACACACACTCACATTCACACACACTCACATTCACACACACACACTCACATTCACACACACACACTCACATTCACACCACACACACACACACACTTACATTCACATTCACACACTCACATTCACACACACACAGTCACATTCACACCACACACACTCACATTCACACACACTCACATTCACACACACACACTCACAGAGCGGAGATGACAGAATGCATCATGTTATCCGTGGCCCCTGGCTAGAGCGGAGATGACAGAATGCATCATGTTATCCGTGGCCCCTGGCTAGAGCGGAGATGACAGAATGCATCATGTTATCCGTGGCCCCTGGCTAGAGCGGAGATGACAGAATGCATCATGTTATCCGTGGCCCCTGGCTAGAGCGGAGATGACAGAATGCATCATGTTATCCGTGGCCCCTGGCTAGAGCGGAGATGACAGAATGCATCATGTTATCCGTGGCCCCTGGCTAGAGCGGAGATGACAGAATGCATCATGTTATCCGTGGCCCCTGGCTAGAGCGCAGATGACAGAGGAGCAGCGTACTTGGCACCTGCAAACAACTTGGGGCTCGTCCATGTGGTCCGGCCCCATTCTCACCACTGCCATTCAAAACAAAGACTGATCACTGACAGGGAAAACAGTGGTGGGAGGAGACAAAGCATGCAGCTCGACAGGGGATGATTGATGTTCAGCCATCACGCGAGGGTTGACACACACCAGTGTGTGTGTGTCCGTCCATGAGTGTGTGTTGGTTCTCAGGCTGAAAACCTCCAATCAATAGATCAGACTGCTGACGAGACACAAGCAGTAGCCTTCCAAAATGGTGCCCTATTCCCTATTTAGTGCACTACCTTTTGACCAGGGGGGGGACCATAGGGAATAAGGTGCCATTCAGGACGCAGGCAAGGACAGGAGTAGTGGGGCGCATTCCACATGTAGATTAAACCCAGGCTAAAGTAACCTTAACAGGGAACATCTGTATGTACACGGGCTTCACAGGTTCAAGGTGGTGTGTGTGTGTATCTTTGTGTGTGTGTGTGTGTGTATTTATCTTTTGTGTGTGTGTGTGTGTATCTTTGCGTGTGTGTGCATCTTTGTGTGTGTGTGTCTCTGTGTGTGTGTGTGTGTGTCTCTTTCTGTGTGTGTGTGTGTCTCTTTGTGTGTGTGTGTGTGTGTGTGAGACGAGCCTCAATCTACCACAGTGATAACTCTATATGCTGGAGTCTGTGGATGTGGTCGTGGAGTGGAGGAGTTCATAGTGTCTGTCATTGAATATGTGTTTAGTGTGTAGTGTGTTCCAGCCTGTGTGCATGTGTAACTTTGTGTAGTGTGTGTGTTCCAGCCTGTGTGCATGTGTATCATTGTGTGTGTGTGTGTGTGTTCCAGCCTGTCTGCATGTGTAACTTTGTGTAGTGTGTGTGTGCTCCAGCCTGTGTGCATGTGTATCTTTGTGTGTGTGTGTGTGTGTTCCAGCCTGTGTGCATGTGTAACTTTGTGTGTGTGTGTGTGTGTGTGTGTTCCAGCCTGTGTGCATGTGTAACTTTGTTTGTGTGTGTGTGTGTGTGTGTTTACATTCTAAGAAAATCATGAGACAAAAGGACACCCTGGACTTTCCAAACAGCAGAACTTAACGTCTGACGTTTATTTCCCAGGACAACTTGCCGTGTCTATCTGTCAACAAATTATTTATTTTCCCTTCGGATAAATGTATTTGTCTCCAAACACTGTTCTCTTCAAGTCATGCCAAATACTACAGCCACTTGTAGTTTTCTCTTAGTACTTTAGCTTGGTTATTATGCCTTGTGTAATACAGAGAAATCCAACACACACACACACACACACTTTTGTAATGAGTGCCAGGCTGTTTTCAATTACCACTTGATAGAATGACGGATAGTAAGCCAATCAAGCCCTGAGCTTCAGATCTACGTTGCAGAGATTGTGTGTGAAAGACACACACACACACACACACACCAGAAACACTATCTGTGGAAAAGAAGGCTGGTATTAGAGCTATTTATGACCTCTACGAAATACATTACCTTCACCTCATATTCATGTCCTCTACGAAATACATTACCTTCACCCCATATTCATGACCTCTACGAAATACATTACCTTCACCCCATATTCATGTCCTCTACGAAATACATTACCTTCACCCCATATTCATGTCCTCTACGAAATACATTACCATCACCCCATATTCATGTCCAATATTAAAGACTTGTCTCTTTAAAAACAGAGTGGCTAGAAATGGAAAATATACGAAGTGGTTTAAAATATACGAGGTGGTTTGAATTACGGATGTAAAGAAAACTAAGTTCATTAAAAACATTTGAAAATAAATAGTTACTTTAGTCTCTGATTATGACCATAAGAATCTAACAGCACAGAGGAGGCATCCAATTAATAAGAAGAGATTATCATCCACTTTCATTCTTATCTTAGAAAATACATGACTCGATGTTCATGACTGACGTAGTGATTCATTCATGTCAAGTGAAAGACATGTATTCCATGGCGTCATGCGTAAATACACTGATAACCCAGGTGGGAAATGTTATCTCAAAGAAGCATGTATTTGGAAAACAGGAAGACAACAGTGGACACGGTCCGTTGATGGAGACGTGCCGCTGCAGGACGGTCAGTATGTCAAGCACAGCACTGTTTATTTAGTGTTTTGTGGTGTTTCTGTTACACTGACTTCCTCCCACCGTTCCCAGTGGCCTGGAGTCAGAGTCACCTCCACCGAGTGACAACAGTGACATCTAGTGTGTCTCTTCTCCATAGACATAGAATGTATTCATACATCATCTATAGATTCTATTTCTATGCTACTCTCCGCTAAGGTCAACAGTGTTGTTTAAGCCCTGGTCCTGGTAACCCACACGGTGTGCAGGCTGTTCAAGCCCTGGTCCTGGTAACTGTGTGCAGGCTGTTTAAGCCCTGGTCCTGGTAACCCACACGGTGTGCAGGCTGTTCAAGCCCTGGTCCTGGTAACTGTGTGCAGGCTGTTTATTCCCTGGTCCTGGTAATGGTGTGCAGGCTGTTCAAGCCCTGGTCCTGATAACGGTGTGCAGGCTGTTCAAGCCCTGGTCCTGATAACGGTGTGCAGGCTGTTCAAGCCCTGGTCCTGATAACGGTGTGCAGGCTGTTCAAGCCCTGGTCCTGGTAATGGTGTGCAGGCTGTTCAAGCCCTGGTCCTGGTAACTGTGTGCAGGCTGTTTAAGTCCTGGTCCTGGTAATCCACACAGGGTGCAGGCTTCTGTTCCAGACCACCAATAATACACTTGCCGCAGCTAAACCAAAGCCTTGATTATGACTTGATTAGGCAATGTCCCCTTTGAGAGACACAGGTGCCCGTAGAAAATGATCCAGGAACAGATTTTAAGTGTAGCTCAAACTGGCGTCGGTTAGGGCTGGAATACAGAGAGTTGATCTTGGATCAGTTTCTGTTGGTGTTGTTTGACATGAGAGCAACCCAGCAGAGTGGACAGTACTGTACGACAGAGGCAGAGCTGATACTGTGATTCTCTACATTATTAGGTAGTCTCTACGTTGTGTCAGAACGGATGGTTTTATTCCAATCTGCACCATAAAGCTGTCATCGCTGGGATTGTCTTGCCAGAGATCACTTCCCTTTTCTATCTCTCTTTGCGGTCATGCACGGCTTGTGGTCTGTCTGGAAAACCCAGATAAGAACTGACACTTTATACGATGAGAGAGTTAATGGACGTTTACTACAGTTGGTACATGAACGTGTGTGTGCAGGTTCACCAGGATGTGAGTGTGAGTCCTAAGTGCTGGTCAGTGTGTGTGCAGGTTCACCAGGATGTGAGTGTGAGTCCTAAGTGCTGGTCAGTGTGTGTGCAGGTTCACCAGGATGTGAGTGTGAGTCCTAAGTGCTGGTCAGTGTGTGTGCAGGTTCACCAGGATGTGAGTGTGAGTCCTAAGTGCTGGTCAGTGTGTGTGCAGGTTCACCAGGATGTGAGTGTGAGTCCTAAGTGCTGGTCAGTGTGTGTGCAGGTTCACCAGGATGTGAGTGTGAGTCCTAAGTGCTGGTCAGTGTGTGTGCAGGTTCACCAGGATGTGAGTGTGAGTCCTAAGTGCTGGTCAGTGTGTGTGCAGGTTCACCAGGATGTGAGTGTGAATTATAAGTGCTGGTCAGTGTGTGCAGTTTCACCAGGATGTGAGTGTGAGTAAACTCTACTCTGCTCTATTGTGTGTGTGTGTGTGTGTGTGTGTGTGTGTGTGTGTGTGTGTGTGTGTGTGTGTGTGTGTGTGTGTGTGTGTGTGTGTGTGTGTGTGTGTGTGTGTGTGTGTGTGTGTGTGTGTGTGTGTGTGTGTGTGTGTGTGTGTGTGCGCGAGTGAGCACTTACATACGTGTGTGCAAAGACTGTGTATGTACCTGCATAGACATTTGTGTGTGCGTGCGTGTGTGTTTGCGAGCGTGCGTGCGTGCTTGTGTGTTGGGGGAGTGTGTGGTTTTCATGGTACAGTAAGTATGTACAGATTGTGATCAAAGGGACTGATTCTATCTGTATTACTGTTGCCTGTGTCCCAAATGGCACCCTCTTCCCTATACAGTGCTCTACTTTAGACCAGAGCCATATGGAGAATAGGGTGTCATTTTGGGGAATCATTAGTAGCTTCTATGATGTCAGGGGTTCAAAAGATGGACGCGTGTCCTGTGTAATGAAGTCACCCATAGAGGAATGTGTTACTCCATCACTAGAGTTAACATGGTTCTTCCCAGAGAACAATCAGCACCTTGTTGGAGATCACAGCTGTGTATCTGGCTAAGATAGGACTCTGTTGGTAGAACCTTTAGAAACACCTCACTAGTTGTTTTTTCTCTCTCTCCCCCTCTCCTCCTCTCAGGGATGGAAACCCGATACCACGTCGCTGACTGTTTTTACCTGGTCGTCACGGTAACCCCAAAACACGGGGTGAATGGAATTCCAGCACGTCATCAATCACGACGGACAAAAGAGGGATTGTTGTGGCATGTGAGTGACGGATGAGGGGAATGTGGGTCGGTCTGTCTGTCTGTCTGTCTATCTGTCTGTTTGCCTGCCTGTCTGTCTGTCTGTCTGTCTGTCTGTCTGTCTGTCTGTCTGTCTGTCTGTCTGTCTGTCTGTCTGTCTGTCTGCCTGTCTGTCTGTCTGTCTGTCTGTCTGTCTGTCTGTCTGTCTGTCTGTCTGTCTGCCTGTCTGTCTGTCTGTCTGTCTGTCTGTCTGTCTGTCTGTCTGTCTGTCTGTCTGTCTGTTTGTCTGTCTGCCTGTATGTCTGCCTGTCTGTCTGTCTGTTTGTCTGTCTGCCTGTATGTCTGTCTGTCTGTCTGTCTGTCTGTCTGTCTGTCTGTCTGTCTGTCTGTCTGTCTGTCTGTCTGCCTGTCTGTCTGTCTGTCTGTCTGTCTGTCTGTCTGTCTGTCTGTCTGTCTGTCTGTCTGTCTGTCTGCCTGTCTGCCTGTCTGCCTGTCTGTCTGCTGTCTGTCTGTCTGTCTGTCTGTCTGTCTGTCTGTCTGTCTGCCTGTCTGCCTGTCTGTCTGTCTGTCTGCCTGTCTGTCTGTGTGTGTGTGTGTGGAGGTTAGGCCCAGTGAGGTTGGTCAGACCAGCAGGCTCTAAGCCCAACTGTTTACTCTACTGACACTGGCTTCTATTCAGAGCTTTAGGAAGAGAGAGGCCTCAGTCAGTCTGCTATATTCTGCTCTGCTCTGCTCTACTCTACCACAATATACTCTCATTTACTCTACTCTACTCTACTCTACCACAATCTACTCTCATTTACTCTACTTTACTCTACTCTACTCTACCACAATCTACTCTCATCTACTCTACTCTACCACAATCTACTCTCATTTACTCTACTCTACTCTACCACAATCTACTCTCATCTACTCTACTCTACTCTATTATAATCTACTCTGCTCTGCTCTATTTGACTCTACTCTATTATAATCTGCTCTGCTCTATTATACTCTACTCTACTCTATTATAATCTACTCTGCTCTGCTCTATTTGACTCTACTCTACTCTGCTCTACTCTACTCTGCTCTACTCTGCTCTACTCTATTATAATCTACTCTGCTCTACTCTACTCTATTATACTCTACTCTACTCTATTATACTCTACTCTACTCTGCTCTACTCTGCTCTACTCTATTATAATCTACTCTGCTCTATTATAATCTACTCTGCTCTATTGTACTCTACTCTACTCTGCTCTACTCTGCTCTACTCTATTATAATCTACTCTGCTCTATTATACTCTACTCTGCTCTATTATAATCTACTCTGCTCTATTATAATCTGCTCTGCTCTATTATAATCTACTCTGCTCTACTATAATCTGCTCTGCTCTATTATACTCTACTCTGCTCTGTTATACTCTACTCTGCTCTATTATAATCTGCTCTGCTCTATTATAATCTGCTCTGCTCTATTATAATCTACTCTGCTCTACTATAATCTGCTCTGCTCTATTATACTCTACTCTGCTCTATTATACTCTACTCTGCTATATTATAATCTGCTCTGCTCTATTATACTCTACTCTGCTCTATTATAATCTACTCTGCTCTACTCTACTCTGCTCTACTCTACTCTGCTCTGCTCTATTATACTCTACTCTGCTCTACTCTGCTCTGCTCTATTATACTCTACTCTACTCTGCTCTGCTCTATTATACTCTACTCTGCTCTGTTATACTCTACTCTGCTCTATTATAATCTGCTCTGCTCTATTATACTCTACTCTGCTCTATTATAATCTACTCTGCTCTGCTCTATTATACTCTACTCTGCTCTGTTATACTCTACTCTGCTCTATTATAATCTGCTCTGCTCTATTATACTCTACTCTGCTCTATTATAATCTACTCTGCTCTACTCTACTCTGCTCTACTCTGCTCTGCTCTATTATACTCTACTCTGCTCTACTCTGCTCTGCTCTATTATACTCTACTCTACTCTGCTCTGCTCTATTATACTCTACTCTGCTCTGTTATACTCTACTCTGCTCTATTATAATCTGCTCTGCTCTATTATACTCTGCTCTACTCTATTATAATCTACTCTGCTCTATTATACTCTACTCTGCTCTATTACAATCTACTCTGCTCTACTATAATCTGCTCTGCTCTATTATACTCTACTCTGCTCTGTTATACTCTACTCTGCTCTATTATAATCTACTCTGCTCTACTCTACTCTGCTCTACTCTGCTCTATTATACTCTACTCTGCTCTATTATACTCTACTCTGCTCTACACTGCTCTGCTCTACTCTACTCTGCTCTATTATAATCTACTCTGCTCTATTATACTCTACTCTGCTCTATTATACTCTACTCTACTCTGCTCTACTCTGCTCTGCTCTGCTCTGCTCTACTCTACTCTACTCTACTCTACTCTGCTCTACTCTACTCTGCTCTATTATAATCTACTCTGCTCTATTATACTCTACTCTGCTCTATTATACTCTACTCTACTCTGCTCTACTCTACTCTGCTCTATTATAATCTACTCTGCTCTATTATACTCTACTCTGCTCTATTATACTCTACTCTACTCTGCTCTACTCTGCTCTGCTCTACTGTACTCCACTCTGCTGTACTCTGCTGTACTCTACTGTACTCTACTCTGCTCTACTCTGCTCTGCTCTTTGCCACTCTAAATTATACTATACTATCCCATATTATACTGTACTATTTCATATTGTACTATATTATAATATACCATGTTATTCTGTATTATACTATACTATACCATACTATACTATATCACACTATAGTATATTATACTATATTATATTATACTGGGTTATGCTGTAATGTACTATATCATACTATACTATATCATACTATACTATACCATACTATAGTATATTATACTATATCATAGTGCCCGAGGGGGGTGTGGTATATGGCCAATATTCCGCGGCTAAGTGCTGTTCTTAAGCACGACGCAACGCGGAGTGCCTGGATACAGCCCTTAGCGGTGGTATATTGACCATATACCACAAAAAACGAGGTGCCTTATTGCTATTATAAACTGGTTACCAACGTAGTTAGATCGGTAAAAATAAAAAGTTTTGTATTTCACATCCCAAAACTGGGAATCTGGTTCAAATTGGGGAACCAGGTTGGCCCCAGGTTGCTCTGCCTTGGAGCGTTCTGGTTCAAAGTCCGGAGCCCGGAGGGAGTTGGGAATCTGGGATATCAGCGTGAAGGAAATTTCCTAACGAAGCATGCAGTGAGCTTGTAAGTGTGTGTGGCGAGTGTGTGCGCTTGTGCGTGTGTGTGTTTAACACTCGCCAAACCAAGCAGGCAGTGTCTGAGTGTGATGTGTCTCATTGGTAATCATTCTACCATAGAGGCCCTATGAGGTGGATGAATCATTCCTCATCCAGTATCCTCTACCATAAAGGCATTACTAATCTAGTGTCCTCAGCCATAGTGGCATTACTAATCTAGTACCCTCTACCATAGTGGCATTACTAATCTAGTATCCTCTACCATAGTGGCATTACTAATCTAGTATCCTCTACCATAGTGGCATTACTAATCTAGTGTCCTCAGCCATAGTGGCATTACTAATCTATTATCCTCTACCATAGAGGCATTACTAATCTAGTATCCTCTACCATAGAGGCATTACTAATCTAGGATCCTCCACCATAGTGGCATTACTAATCTAGTATCCTCTACCATAGTGGCATTACTAATCTAGTATCCTCTACCATAGTGGCATTACTAATCTAGTACCCTCTACCATAGAGGCATTACTAATCTAGTATCCTCTACCATAGTGGCACCTCATCTAGTATCCTCTACCATAGTGGCATTACTAATCTAGTATCCTCCACCATAGTGGGCACCTCATCTAGTATCCTCTACCATAGTGGCATTACTAATCTAGTGTAATCTACCATAGTGGCATTACTAATCCAGTATCCTCTACCATAGAGGCACCTCATCTAGTATCATCCTCCATAGAGGCACCTCATCTAGTATCATCCTCCATAGAGGCACCTCATCTAGTATCATCCTCCATAGAGGCATTACTAATCTAGTATCCTCTACCATAGTGGCATTACTAATCTAGTACCCTCTACCATAGTGGCATTACTAATCTAGTATCCTCTACCATAGAGGAATTCCTCATCTAGTATCCTCTACCATAGTGGCATTACTAATCTAGTATCCTCTACCATAGAGGAATTCCTCATCTAGTATCCTCTACCATAGAGGAATTCCTCATCTAGTATCCTCTACCATAGAGGAATTCCTCATCTAGTATCCATAATATACTTCTCTGTTACCCCCTGTCATCATCCTCTTTCTGTTCCTTCCTCTCTCCATATACTTCTCTGTTACCCCCTGTCTCATCCCTCTTTCTGTTCCTCTCTCTCTTTATCCATACCTCTCTCTGTCCCTCTCTCCTGTACCCCCTGTCTCATCCCTCTCTCTGTCCCTCTCTCTGTTCCTCTCTCTGTCCCTCTCTCTGTCCCTCTCTCTGTCCTTCTCTCTGTCCCTCTCTCTGTCCCTCTCGTCTTGTCCCTCTCTCTCTCCTGTCCCTCTCTCTGCTCCTCTCTCTGTCCCCTCTCTCTGTCCTTCTCTCTGTCCCTCTCTCTGTCCCTCTCTCTGCTCCTCTCTCTTCCCTCTCTCTGTTCCTCTCTCTGTTCCTCTCTCTGTTCCCCTCTCTCTCTCTGTGTTCCTCTCTCTGTCCCTCTCTCTGTTCCTCTCTCTGTCCCTCTCTCTGTTCCTCTCTCTGTCCCTCTCTCTCTCTGTCCCTCTCTCTCTCTCTGTCCCTCTCTCTGTCCCTCTCTCTGCTCATCTCTCTGTCCCTCTCTCTGTTCCTCTCTTTGTTCCTCTCTCTGTTCCCCTCTCTCTCTGTGTTCCTCTCTCTGTCCCTCTCTCTGTTCCTCTCTCTGTCCCTCTCTCTGTTCCTCTCTCTGTCCCTCTCTCTCTCTCTCTCTGTTCCTCTCTCTGTCCCTCTCTCTGTTCCTCTCTCTGTCCCTCTCTCTGTTCCTCTCTCTGTCCCTCTCTCTCTCTCTGTCCCTCTCTCTGTCCCTCCCTCTGCTCATCTCTCTGTCCCTCTCTCTGTTCCTCTCTCTGTTCCCCTCTCTCTCTGTGTTCCTCTCTCTGTCCCTCTCTCTGTTCCTCTCTCTGTCCCTCTCTCTGTTCCTCTCTCTGTCCCTCTCTCTCTCTCTCTCTGTCCCTCTCTCTCTCTGTCCCTCTCTCTGTCCCTCTCTCTGCTCATCTCTCTGTCCCTCTCTCTGTCCCTCTCTCTGTCCCTCTCTCTGTTCTCTCTCTCTCTGTCCCTCTCTCTGTCCCTCTCTCTGTTCCTCCTCTCTCTATCCCTCTCTGTCCCTCTCTCTGTCCCTCTCTCTGTTCCTCTCTCTGTCCCTCTCTCTCTGCTCCTCTCTCTGTCCCTCTCTGTCCCTCTCTCTGTTCCTCTGATTTACAGAAAGCAATATGGTACAGTTTCCTTATTTTCTCCAGCGGGTCGTCGCTCCCTGACAGTAAATCTCTATTAGCAATTTTCCTCCATATGGCTGCATGAAAATGTCATCTGCAGAGCCTCGGGAAGAGGGTTTCAACTGAGAGCTGAGAGAGACAGGATCTGGTTAAATGGAAGCTTTTGGGGTTTGGGTTGGTGTGTGTTGTGTGTGTGTTGGGGGGGGGGCCTGGCTGTGTGTATGTGTTTTGTGTGGGGGGGGGGGGGGGGTGTGTTATGGTTTTTTATTGGTTTTGTTTGAGTGTGTGTGTGTGTTTGTGTGTTGGTGTGTGTGTGTCTGTGTTGTATCTCTGTGTGTGTGTGTGGTGTGTGTGTGTGTGGTTGTGTGTGTGTGTGTGTGTGTGGTGTGTGTGTGGTGTGGTGTGTGTGTGGGTGGTGTGTGTGTGTGTGTGTGTGGTGTGTGTGTGTGTGTTTGTGTGTGTATCTCTGTGTGTGTGTAAATCGTTGTCTGAGTCGTCAGGATCTATAGTACCTGTTTTTCCTCTACTGCCACAAAGAAAGTTATAGTAAACGGTTTATGAATGGCCCAGAACAAGAATCTGTTTGGTTCTATCTCAGTACTACCTGGACCTGTTTGGTTCTATTTCAGTACATGGACCTATTTGGTTCTATCTCAGTACTAGGACCTGTTTGGTTCTATCTCAGTACTAGGACTTGTTTGGTTCAATCTCAGTACTAGGACTTGTTTGGTTCTATCTCAAACTAGGACTTTTTTGGTTCTATCTCAGTACTATAACTTTTT